>NC_063161.1:51770954-51896301 GCF_023159225.1 Perognathus longimembris pacificus
GCTGGCATTCACTTCATCCTAAGATGAACTAGGAGATTTTTGTCACCTGCCTATCATTACACCTAGGAGAGCTAGAATCAAAGACTTCCACGTAAACAGAAGCAGGACCCGACGATGACAAGGCGAGAGCACCTATATTCCATACTGAAAAGAGCAAAACATGACCGATTCCTCATAGTCCTGGAATAGATGCCTACCTAGCTTAGCAAAGTTGGAGTACATAGATTCCATGCTAAACAGAGCTAGTAGAAAGGCATTCCATGATTAGATGACTTGGAGGACACAAATTTCTTGAGGAAAAGTGAAGGAGGAGATCCATTCCATGTTGAGGAGAACTGGAGAACACATATTCCCTGCTGAGCAAAGCAACAGTAGGTACATTCTGTGATGCAGAGCTAAAATACATGCATTCCAAGCTGGGGAGAGCTGCGGGATTCTCACTCCATTCTGAAGTGACTGCACAACATGTATTTATTCTTTATATACTGGAAATGATACCTGAGTGAGCTCTGTGGTTTCATTTCCTCTGAGAAGAGCAGGATCATCCATATTCCATGTTGTAAAGAGCATTCATAGATGGGAAGATGGGTTCCATGAGGACATGGAGTGCTGTATACACATTTCATGAAAGAGACACACTCATACTGAGTAGAACTGCAGTCCACAGATCCCATGCTGAGCAGAGCTGAGGTAGATGTACTCCATGCCAAAGAGCACTATACTTGCCAGATTCCATGCCTGAGAATGCCAGTGTTGACACTTACCATGCCGACAAGAGCTGCTTTCAGCACTTGTGATGCTGAGAGCCTCAACTTCATCATGAGCCTCTTTTGATGAAGTAGAATGGAGTAGACACACTCCAACTTAAGGATGCATCAGATTCACAGTCTATAAGTTATAGAGGATTAGCGCAGACACATTCTGTGCTATATATACACATGTCAACATGCTGAAGAGAACTGAGTTAGTAATTACCTACCTGAGGTGGGCTACATTACATATATTCCATTCTCAGCACAGCTGGAGTAGATAGCTTCCACCAAAAGGAAAACTGGATATGATACTTACCTTGTGAGTAGAGCTTCACTTGCCACGTTCCATGCTATTGACAGTGATAATAGCTTCACTTCTTCCTGTAGAGACATGAGGTAGACATAGAACATGAGGAATGAACTGAAGTACACAGATGCCATGCAGGAGAAAAACTGAAGAGGTCATTTTCTGCTATGAGCAATGAGGATACAGGAAGGAGATAGTTTCATGCTAACAAATGCTTGCCATGAATAAATGCTTACCTTTTCATGGAGAGTTGGAATAGATACATTCCATGCCAAGGAGAACAGGAGCACATATATCCCATACTGAGAATAGTGGAAGTTAAGGAATTCTCAAGAGAATAATCAACTTCGGTAGAGAGCTGGAATCCATGTTTGCAAGGCTGGCAAGACTTGGGACACATCCTCTTCATGCTCTAGAGAGCAGGACAAATACATTCCTTGCTGAGAAAAATTAGACTGGATCTATTCCTTGCTGTAGTGAGCAAACGGAGATGGCATTCAGTCTGTTGAGCCCTGGCCTTTACATTTTTTCAATCGTCAGGGCTACTGCGATAAATGGATTCCACCTTAACAAGTGCTGGAGTAGACTGTGAAGTAGAGTAGACATATTCTATGCAGAGAGGCACTGAAGCATAGAAATTCCATGTGAGTAAGGCTCGAGGAGGCCCATTCTGCTGAGCGACCTGTAGCACACACCTTTTATGCTCAGGACAATGGATGAGACCTGGGCCCAAACTTAGAGACCTATTCCACTTGCCCCAAACTTGAGGAGATATATTCCACAGCACAAAACTGGAAAAGATACACTCCACATGTCCCAAATTGAAGGAGATATATTCCACGTGCTGTAAACTGGAGGAGACATCTTCTACAGCACGAAACTAGAAAAGATGTATTCCACATATACAAAATTGGAGGAGATATATTCCACGTTCTGAAAACATTGCTCTTGCTCAAAATTGGAGGAGATACTGTCAGTTGAAAAATGATGGGGAAAGACACTCCATATTGAGGAGAGGTGGATGAACCATGTGAAGGAATGCTGGGGACAAACATTGCACGTTGTGTTTACCTAGAGTACACATACTCCGGGCTGAGGAATACAAGAGACATTTTCTGTTGAGGAAAACTGAATTATCCAATTTTCCTGATGACACGAGCTGGGTGAATCTCCATTCTCAAGTGGATTGGAGGGGATATATAGCAGGAATTGTGCAGTTGAAAAATAGAACTTTCCTAAGATAGCACTTGTGGCTGCAAGTCATTTAGAGATGGAGTAGTCACATTCCATGCTGAGGAACATTGCAAACATTGGCTATAGGGATATCCAGAAGTGGAGGAAACATATTCTGCATGCCCCCAACTGGAGGATATATATTCCACAAACTGAAAACCAGAGGAGACATCTTCCACAAGCTGGAAACTGGAGGAGATATCTTCCACATGCCCATGACTGGAAGAGACATACTGCATATACACAATGCTGGAGGAGAAATTTTCCACATGCCCAAACTGGAGGCGATATCTTCCATATGTCAAAACCTGGAGGTGACAACTTTGACATGGACAAATTGGAGGAGACAGCACTGGCATAACCAAAACAAGAGGGAGAAAATGTCCACTGGCCCCAAACAGGAAAAGATGTATTCCACATGCCCAAAATGGGAGACATAAATCCACATTTCCTAAACGGGAAGAAACATATTCACATGCCTGAAACAGAAGGAGACAGATCCCACATGCCCAAAAGTGGAAGAGACATATTCCACCGGAAGCACATATATTCCATATACTGAAAACTGGAAGATATATTCCACATGTACAAAGCTGGATAAGACATCTTCCACATGCCCAAATTGGAGAGGATGTATTCCACAAAGCCCAATATGGGAGGAGATATATTTCCCATACCAAAAACTAGAAGATAAATATTCTAAATACCCACATATGGAAGAGAAATCTTGAAAACAAGATGAACTATATTCCACATGCAAAAAAAAAAAGAGCAGGTATTTTCAACACGCCCAATATTGAAGACATATTTCACATGCCAAAAATAAAAATAGATTAATTCCACATTCTCAAAACTGGAGGAGACATCTTCCACATGCAAAAACTGGAAAAGAGATCTTCTCTGTGCACAAAAATGGAGGAAACATATTCCACATGCCCCAAATTGGAGGAAATATATTCCACACAAACAAACATAGAGCAGGCATTTTCCAAACTAGACGATACATATATTCCACATGCACAAAACTGGAAGACACATATCCCCTATTTACAATACTGGAGGAGATACATTCCATATGCACAAGTATTGAGAAGATATCTTCTACATGGGCAAACTGGAAGAGATATATTCCACTAGCACAACCTTGCAGAAGACATATTCCAGTGTCCAAAACTGGAGGAAATATATTTCACATTAACACAAATGGATCAGGCATTTTCTACATGCCATAAACAGGAGGAGACACATTCCACCTGCACAAAATTAGAGAAGATCCATTCCATATGCTGAAAACTGAAAGAAACGTATTCCACATGCACAAACCTGGAAGAGACAGATGCTGTATTTACAAAACTGGAGGAGATATATTCCACATGCACAGATATTGAGGAGACAACTTTCACATGGTCAGACCTGGAGGAGACACATTCCACATGCCCAAAATGGAAAATAAATATTCTACATCCATAAAACTGGAAGAGACATATTTCACAGGCACAAAGCTAGAAGAGACATCTTCTGCATTCCCAAAACTGGAGGGGACATCTTCCATATACCCCAAATTAGAAATATATTCCACATACCCACAACTAGAAGAGACTTATTCCACAAGCACAACATTGGAAGGGACATATTCCAAATGCCAAAAACTGAGAAGGACATATTCCACACACCCAAAGGAGTAGACACCTTCCATGTGCCCAAAATTCAAGGAGACATTTACACATAACTAAAATTGGTGGAGACATTTCACATGCCCTAAATTAGGAGAGATATTCCACATGCCAATAACTGACACAAATTCCAAATCCTGAAAAAATGCAAGGGAAATACTCCACGTAACCCAAACTGGAGGAGACATATTCCACATGGACAAACTTGACAGAGACATCTTCCATATGCCCTAAATTGGAGGAGGCTTCTTTTACATGGGCAACACTGGAGAACATATTGCACATGACCTAAGTAGGAGGAGGCACATTCCCCACACCTCAAACTGGAGGATTTGTATTTCCTATGCCAAAAATTGGAGGAGACATAATCCACAAGTGCAAAAATGGAGTAGTAGTATTGCACATGATGAATACTGGAAGACACATATTCCACATGTACAAACCTGGGGGAGAAATCTTACACATGCTAAAAACAGGAGAATACATCTTCTACATGCTTCAAAACGGAAGACACAGATTCCACATGGTGGAAAGTGCAAGAGACACCTTCCATATCGCAAAACTGGAGGAAACATGTTCCATAGGCTCAAAATAGGAGTATATATCTTCCACAATGACAACCCTGCAGGAAATATCTTCCACATGCCCAAAAGCAGAGGAAACTTATTCCACATGCCCACAAGAGGAAACGTACTCTACATGCAGAAACCTAGAGGAGACATATTCCACATATCCAATACTGGAGGAGACATATTTTACATGCTCAAAATTTGATAACACATCTTCAACATGCCCCAAAGTAGAGGAGACTTATTCCACATACCAAATGCTGCAGGCGACATCTTCCACTTGCCCAAAACGGATGGAGACATATTCCACATGCCCAAATTGGAACAAACATAGCCATGTTCCATAAACTAGAAGAGATTTATTCCACAGAGACAAAACTGGAGAAGATATAGTATTCCACACGCGAAAGCAGCAAGAGATATATTCTACATACCCGACCTGGAGGAAACATCTTCCACATGCACACAAGTGGATGAGACATATTCCAATTTCCAAAAACAACAGAGGTACCTTCCACATGCAGAAAAATGGAAGAAACATATCCTACGCTCTTAAAACCCAAAGGGACATATTCCACATGCACAAATTAGAGGAGACATCCTCCACATTCCCCAAACTGGAGGAGACATCTTGCACGTGCCCCAAATTGGAGGACATTTATTCCATATTCACAACTGGAATAGGCATGTTCCACCCACATTGGAGCAGACATATTCCAAATGCCAAAAATTGACACATACTCACATGCCCACAATGGAAGAAGACATCTTCATGTGCCCAAAATTAGAGGAGACATCTTAAACACAACCAAAACTGGAGGAGACATATTCTGCACATCCAAAATTGGAAGACATACATTCCACATGCTGAAAAGTGGAGGATACATATATCCCACATGCCAAACACTGGAGGAGATATATTCCCTAGACCAAAAGCTGAAGGTAATGCATTCCATGCACCCACACTGAATGAGACTTCATCCACATGCCCAAAACTGGAGAAGATCACATGTCAAAAACTGGAAGAAACATCTTTCGCATAGCAAAGCTGGGAGAAATATTCCACATGATCCAAACAGGAGAAGGTAACTTCATGTGCCCAAAATTTGAGGTGACACCTTACGTATGACCAAAACTGGAGAAGACATAATCTGCATCAGCAAAACTGTAAGACATATCTTGCACATGACCAAACCTGGAGGCAACATCTTCTATATGCCCTTAACTGGCAGAAATATATTCCACATACCCAAAATTGGAGGACACACATTCCACATGCTGGAAACTGTGGAGGAGCCATATTCCACGTGTGCAATCTGAAGGAGATATAGTCCACAGGTCTAAAACTGGAGAAGAAATATTCCACATGCCCACAACTATAGGAGACATCTTCCACATGACCAAACTGCATGAGACATGTCCCACATGCTCAAAATTGAAGGAGATTTAATCCATGTACCCAGAATGGGAGGAGACATTTCCACATGCCAAAAACTGAAGGAGACACATTTCACATGTGCACAATTGGTTGAGACTAATTTCCACATGTTAAAAACTAGAAGAAATTATTCCACATGCTCAAATCTGGAAAAACCATATTCCACAGATCCAGTACTGAAGGACATACATTTCACATGCTCAAAATTTGAGGAGACATCTTCTAACTGCCCAAAATTGGATAAGACTATACCACATGCCAAATTAATGGAGACATATTGAACATGTGAAAAACGAAAAGAAATATATTCCATGTGCACAACCCTTGAGGACACATAATCCACATGTCCAACAATGGAGAAGATATATTCAATATGTACAGTGATGGAAACTGACAAGACTCATCTCTGCTGAGGATCTGACAAATTTCCTTTAACCCTTGTTAATGGATTCCCTGCTTAGGAGCGCATGATGAGTAGATCATTCTATGAGGAGAGTAACTTGAGGGGTCCATTTTAGAAAAAGGGTAGCTTTGTCAGCTATTATATTGAAAAAGCTGAATATGCAGATGACTGGAACTGGATCCCTGTCTGTCACCATGTACTAATGTTGCCTTAAAATGTATCAAGGACCTCAACGTAAATGCTAAAAAAGGAGTAAGAAAAAAAATTAAGACCTATTGATAGAAGCAGGAATTTCCTGAGTTCCAGGGGCTCAGCAAATAGGAGAACTGGCAAATGGAACTGTATCAAGCTAAGAAGTTTCTGTACAAGCTAAGGACATAGTTACTAAGCTAAAAGGACATCCATACAGATGTCAAAAGATCTTTGTTATACATGTTATACATGTTATAAAAGGCCTAATATGCAGAATGTACAAGGAGCACAAGAAACTAATAAACCAACAAACCTCAAAGAACCAATAAGCCAATTAATGAATGGGTGAAGGACCTAAATAGAGACATCTCAGAAGAAGTAAAAGTAGCCAATAGACACACGAAGAAAGGCTCAGCACTTCTGCCATAAACAAAATGCAAATAAAAAGAGTGGTGAGATTCCATCTCACCTTAGTAAGAATGGCCATCATCAAGAATATAAACAAGAGAGTGGGGGGAATGTGGGAGAAATTTAGGGAAGGTGGTAACACTGTTCAAAAAGAAATGTATGGGGCTGGGGATATACCCTAGTGGCAAGAGTGCTGGCCTCGGATATATGAGGCCCTAGGTTCGATTCCCCAGCACCACATATACAGAAAACGGCCAGAAGCGGCGCTGTGGCTCAAGTGGCAGAGTGCTAGCCTTGAGCGGGAAGAAGCCAGGGACAGTGCTCAGGCCCTGAGTCCAAGGCCCAGGACTGGCCAAAAAAAATAAAAAGAAATGTATGGACCTATGTAACTATAACTGCTCTGCGCACCACCTTTAAAATAAAACTTAAATTAAAAAAATTAAAAAACAAAAACAAATTCTAGTAGGGGTATGGGAGAAAAGAAAACCCTATTACACTGCTGAAAGGAATGTAAACTAGGTTAGCCACTATGGAAGGCAGTTTAAAGATTCCTCAAAAAAACAGCAACACATAGATCTCCTTACTCTAAGGGAATGTGGCTTAGTGGTAGAGTGCTTGCCAGGCATGCATGAAGCCCTCAGTACCACATAAACAGAAAAGGCTGGAAGTGGTGTTGTGGCTCAAGTGATAGAGTGCTAGCCTTGAGCAAAAGAAGCTCAGAGACACTGCCCAGGCCCTGAGTTCAAGCCCCAGGACTGACAAAAAAACAACAACTACTCAATGATCCAGCAATACTACTCGTGGGCATTTTATCTAGAATATTTCAAATCACAGGATACAATAAAGACACACACACCCATGTTCATTGCTGTATTTTGTTCACCATAGTCAAGATAGGAAACAGCCCAGATGCCCTATAATGGATAAGTGGATAAAAAATGTGATATAGTAAGATCAATATGCAATGTATATTATTTATGTGTGTTATATTTAGAATTTTACTCATGTATCAGAAAGAATAATATCTTATCATTTGCAAAGAAGTACATGGATCTGGAAAACATTACATTAAGGGAAGTAAGTCAGGCTCAGAGAAACAAATGGTACATGTTTTTCCTCATATGTAGAGGTTAAGTCTAAATTATAAACGTACATGAAAAATACACAGATCAATATATATATATGTATATGTATGTATATACACACACACACACACACACACACACACTTACTTACTAAAGAATGGTATACTCCGAAGTTTTCCAACGGAGTCATTCCTTTGAACAACTAACAGTTGAATGAATACCAAGAAGCTAAAGTGTGTTTTATGTGAGGTGAGGTGGTCAGGGAGATGGATGGGAAGACAAATGGGAAAAGGAAGGATTGAAAGAAAAATTTAGTCATCATATTCTATTTACATGTGTAAAAATGTAACCACATAACTTGAAGGTATAGGTGGTTCTAGGAATGCAAGAGAATGATACATGGGATGACATTAATCAAGATGCATTGTATTTTATAAGCTGATTGGTTGCCTCAAATAAAAAAACTCCTGTGGATTTTTTTCTTACCTTGTGAATTTTTCTATATTATCTCCTCTTTCCTTTCTAATACTTGGCACCTTGGCTTCCCATATGTTATCCTCTCCCTTCCTGAGTGTTACAGGTGGAAGTACATGCCTATAAATGTTTTGTGTCCTCAATTTTGTGAATTTTGTTCTCTACTCTTGTGTTTCATGCTAGTACATCGACGTTGTTTTAACATTTGGTTTGTGTATTAATTAGCCTTCTGATGTACCGGTATCTGTGGGACCCTTATGCCAATTTTCTGTGAGAGTTCTTGTAATTCTTTCCAATAATGGTGTGATCATGGGCCTTTGCTGTTTATTGTGTAATTATTTTGTGTTCATCAGTGTGACCACAGTACTATGCCATTTGAAGCTATCCCTAAGACTATAAACATACAATCTTTTGCCTGTTTTTCAGTTATGGGTTGTCTGACTGAGATTACCACTGCTATGAGTTCTACATGTTATGCAGATAATAAAGTACAGTGCTTTCAATGAAGATCATGTAGGCCGGGTTGGGGATGAGGTGTGGGGGAATAGGATTGGGGCCTTCTTGTTTTTTCTTTTTTTTCCCCAGCCTTGGGGCTTGAACTCAGGGCCTGGGCACTGTCGCTGCCTTCTTTTTGCTCAAGGCTAGCACTCTGCCACTTGAGCCACAGCGCCACTTCCGGCTTTTTTCTGTGTATGTGGTGCTGAGGAATAGAACCCAGGGCTTCATGCATGCTAGGCAAGCACTCTCCCACTAAACCACATTCCCAGCCCCAGGGCTTCTGCTGTTGATCTCATCTTTCCTTGGGACATGGAAGATGATCCATCTGTAAGCCAAGCATTATGGTTATCTGATCAGGCCAGACCCCAGCTGCTGATGTTAGGTTGGATATGTTCTGCCCTCAGCAAGTCTTTCTTTAGCCTACATATTTCCTCTGGGAGGAGCTCTGGCTGGCTGACCCTTGAAGCCAGCATCTCTGCTGTGTATGTATTGTTTCCAGGTGACCAGTTGTTTTATCAATTTGGATACCTGGGATTCGACTTTCCATCTGATGACTATTTGATCTCTGTCCAGTCAGAAGTTCTGTATCTCATAAGTTAACTAAACAGGCACTTCTAAAAGTTTGGGGTGGAGGTTGTTTTGGTTGGGTTTTCTGCACTATTTCTGGGGTTTGAACACTCAGGGCCTGGGTACTGTAACTGATATTTTTTTCTTTGCTCAAAAATAGTAGTCTACCACTTGAACCACAGCTCTACTTCCAGCTTTTTTGGTGATTATTAGAGACAAAAGTCTCATGGACTTTCTTGTCTAGGCTAGCTTCAAACTGAAATTCTCAGCCTCCTGAGTAGCCAGGGTTACACGCACTTCAAAAGGTTTTTTTTCTTTTGTTTGTTTTTGTCAGTCGTGGCACTTGAACTCTGGGACTGGACACTGTCCCTGAGCTCTTCAGCTCAAGTCAAGTGCTCTACCTACCTCTTGGACCACAGCGCCACGTCTGTTTTCTGGATGTTAATTGGAGATAAGAGTCTCACAGCCTTTCCTGCCCAGATGATCCTCAGATCTCAGCATCCAGAGTAGTTTGAATTACAGGCATGAACCACCAGTGCCCATCTCAAAAGGTTTTTTTAATTGGATTAATGAATGAATGAGTCCATGTGTAAGTGAATGAAAGCTCTAAGCCAAACACCAAACTCTGCCCCAAGCTGGGCCTCTACGGGGAACAGCCTCTCCCTTTCCTCACAAGCTGCCAATGCACTCACCCTTCCAGACTATGCTCTTCTACATAAGTTGCTTCTGCTCCTCCTGGCCCAATGACCCCATGAACCTCAACACACTCCTCCCTCTCTTCTCATCTCTCAGCTGACTGTAACTTCCTTGGTCAGTCTACCATTGGGAGATGTTCTATTCTTGAGGAAAGCACCAGAGGTGGGCATAGTCATAATCTAAGCCCTCTGCCTGAACTTGGTGAAATCCTTGTCTCCTTGGATCCTCAGTTTCTCCCTGTAAATAGGAATGGCATGCCCCTTCATAGCCATGCTGAGTTAGAAGACCTGACTTAAGTAAGACATTGTGCCTAACCTTTGACCTTCAGTCACTGTGTGAGAAGCTGTGGCTACTGCTGCAGACCCTGAAAACTGAGACCCAGTGTGACTGGGGGTCTGGGACCACCTCAATAAAGAGACAAAAAGGAAAACAGTTAAGGGACAGCATTGGAAGTAAAAGGAGACATAGGGACACTGCACAGCTGTGGTTTTTGCCCCAGTGTCATGTGCCAGGTCTCTTTTCTGCTGCCTTTGAGGCCTCCAGATAGGTTAGCAGGACACGTCCTGACATAGGAGCCAGCTTGGGGTGCATTCTCAACTTGGCTCACTTGCCTTGGGGAAAATGGGCTTGTCTGACCAGTCTTCATCTGCATGGTGTCAGGAGTACCATCATTAGGACTGCCTCACACCACAAGAGAACCATTTTCCATCCCCATCAAATCCAAGAAGGGACAGATGAGGGGCCAAGGGAAACACCTTCTGATATTTCCCCTAGTGGGGTACAAGGGTTTATCATATGCAAGTTTCTTTTTTACCTCACCTCTGCACAGGACTACTTGGGAGGCCAGCAAAGTTCTTGATGCCCTCTTGACTGGAGCATACTTGACAACACTAGGGCATGTGCATATCTATCTTCTGAACTGGATGTGCAGTCTTGGATCTGGGCATGTTGGGCATAGAGAACAGTAAAATTCTTGCCTGGCTCCCTCATGCTGTTTGAGTGCCCACTTGGCCAACCCACCACATCATGAAATTAGGATCCCTAGAGTCTAAGGTTCTCTCACTTGTCACTAAAATGCAGGGAGACATGTAAATTGGAGTTTGGTGACTGAAATAGGATGTTATATTTTACAATGGTTATCCTAGTGTGTGACAGATCTGCAAGCAATTTGTCCCAGATGAAACTGTTCTTTTTTACCCATAGATCCCTGGTTCCTTCCCTCTCTCCCTCTTCCGCCCCCAGGCTCCTGGTAATCATTGTCCTACTCTCTATTTCTTTTTTTTTCCAGGCCTTGGGCTTGAACTCATGACCTGGGCTCTGTCCTGAGCTTCTTTTGCTCAAGGCTAGGACTCTACCACTTGAGCCACAAGGCCACTCCAGCCTTTTCTATGTATGCGGTACTAAGGAATCAAACCCAGGGCTTCATGCATGGTAGGCAAGTACTCTACCAGTAAGCCACATTCCCAAAATGCCTACTTCATATTCAGTATTTATAAGTGAGATGCAGTAGAGTACACATGATTCTGTTGGCATAGCGGTATCAATAGGGAACAAGTTATATAGAGAAAGAGTGAGACCCCTCTTCCTGCCTTGATAATAGTTCCTGGAATTGCATATTTCAGAATCAGATAGATATTTCTAGTATCTACTTTAACGTGGTGCAATTTAATATTTTAATGATATGCCTTTTCATAATGCCAACATCTGAGAAAACATTGAAAGAGTTCTGATCTTCCTTGGCACTAATTTTACAGTAACCTGGGTTTGGCTCACTCTCTCACAGACCACTTTTAGCTGTTGAAGCTGTCTGTACTATGATATTAAGGACCAAATAATAGTTGCTGAACTCTTACTCATCAGAATTGTTCAAGTCTCAC
Source organism: Perognathus longimembris pacificus (assembly GCF_023159225.1). NCBI lineage: Eukaryota > Metazoa > Chordata > Mammalia > Rodentia > Heteromyidae > Perognathus > Perognathus longimembris. Next base: position 51,783,127 of record NC_063161.1, read on the forward strand.
CGCATGGTCGCCTCCTTGCTTGTTATGCTTGGTTGCAGCGCCAACTAACAATGCCAGATATATAAAAATTAAGTGTTCAGGGGCTGAGAATGTGGCTTAGTGGTAAAATGCATGAAGCCCTGGGTTTGATTACTCAGTACCACATAAACAGAAAAAGTTGTAACTGAAGCCCCAGAACTAGCAAACAAACAAACAAAAATCAACCCTAAAATTCATATGGAAGCCTGAAAGACACTTTCTAGACAAAGCAATCCTGGGCAAAACAGAGCAATGCTAGAGCAAAATTATCACCATGGCCAACTTTATACCACAGCACCAGAGAAACAAACAGTATGGTTTCAGCACAAAGCAGACACGTGAGCCAATAGAGAAAGAGGGAAGATACTGAAAAATTGAAACAAATGATTCTGGGGAAAACATTGAAGATTAAACAGACCTTTATCCCTTACCCCATTCAAAAATCAACTTCACAAGGCTCAATGACCCAAAAACTTGAATCTACTAAGGAAAACATAGGGAAAACACTTCAAGACAAAAGCCTTGACAAAGGCTTTCTAAATAGGACTTGAATAATGGCGCTCTCCTGGCAAAAAATCGGTTAGTGTATAGTATACACATGACTCCAATAGCTCAGGAAATAAGAACCAGACCTGACAAATGGAAATTGCATCAAATTCTAAAACACTGCACAACAGAAAAAAGTAATAACTGAATGAAGACTCTGCCTAACAAAAGAGGAAACCTTTGCCATATATTCATCCAAGGGGAGATTTATACCTAGCACAGACAAACATCTCAAAAAAAATAAGCCAAACAATAAAACAGCAATCCATCTAGATCTAAATTTCTTCACCACATGATACATTATACCAAAGGAGAATACTCTTAGGAGAGGAACCCAAAGGCACAATGCTTACACAATGCTCTCATCATATAAAATAATAATTATAGAAATGAACTCCAAAAAAAGAACTTTATAATTACAATAAAAATATTTTAAAGGATAATACAATCAATACAAATGGGGACAGGCATAGTGGCTCATAAATGTAATCCAAGCTACTCAGAAAGCAGAAATGGAGATGGTCACAGTTCAACACCAGGCTGAACACAACAAAAAACGATGTGATTTCAATGAAAAAACTAGGTATAGATTGCTTGTATCCCTCATACTTCCTCATTCTTTAGTAGTTGCCTTCCCCCATTTGGTTGTCAGGAAGGTTTTAACTTTCTTATTTTCTTTAAGTAGGTACACAAAAGAAGTTTCAACATATCACTTTGTAAGTACAATGCATCTTGATCAATGTCCCTTTTTATCATCTCTCCCAATCCATCCAATCCTCTCAAGTAACCTAGTACCATTTTCATATATGTACATTTCATATATATGTATTCTCTGTTCATCTGCCCCCATCCCTGTGACCTCAGCCTCTTTCAAGAACACATTCAGCTTCCTGATACTCATTTTGTTAAGCTGTAAGCCAGTTGTTCAAAGGAGTTATGCCACTGGAATCTTCCCTTGTATATACTGCACAACTTAATGTGTTTGTATATATAGGCATATGCTATATATGTTTACATATATAAGTTAGATCTAATTTCCACATGAGAGAAAAAAATGTGTCTCTTGTCTCCAATTCTAACTTACTTCACTTAACAATTTTTTCATGCAGTTTTTAGTTTATTAGCTTATCCTGCCATGTGCAAGTTGTATAGGCTATAATGCCCTATTCACATGCTGTCCTACTAGCTCATTACTAGTAAATAGATTCTATTATCTCCATTAGTTTTATTTGATTTCCCTTTTAGAAGTATTAAGGTTTAAACTCAGGGCTTTGTATTTGATAGGCAGGTACTCTATTGTTGAGCGTTGCCTACAATCCTATTATTTCCATTTTATAAATAATAAAACCAAGGCACAAAAAGATTAGCCTCTGAGAAGTTAAAAGGCAGTAAGGAGTGGAGCAGGGATTCAAATGCAACCTTATTGGTTCTGAAAGATTCATAATGACTCACCACTTTTTCTAGGTTGTTTGTCATTGTTGTTATTGTTTGGGTCCTATTAATTGAACCCAGGGCCTCATATATGCTAAACACATGGTCTATCAATAAGCTACAACCCCAACTCAACCCTTTGCAATCCTATCTTTACTTCCTGAGTTCTGGGATTACAGTGAGCACTACCATGTCCAGCAAGAACTTATAAATGTTGTTTGTTTGTTTTAAGTTAAGCATAAGGCTGGGTGTGTGGCTTAGTGGTAGAGTGCTTCCCTAGCTTGCATGAGTGTTAGCCTAGAACAAAACAAAAACTCAGAACAGTGCCCAGGCCCTGAGTCCAAGCCCCAGGACTGGCAAAAAAAGAAAAAAAATTCAAGCTGGGTGTCCATGACCCACACCTGTAATCTTATCTTCTCAGGAGGCTGACTGCAGAGGATGGCAATTCAAAGCCAGCCCAGACAGAAAAGACATCATGAGGGTCTTATTTCTAATTAACTACTCAAAAGCTAGAAATGGAGCTGTGACGCAAAGTACCAAAAGAGCTCAGGAACAGCACCCAGAGCCCAGGCAGTTCAAGCCTCTTAACCAACAAAAAAGTAATAATCATAATTATTATTCAATTATTCAATAGCTTAGGTATCAAGGAAATGCAAGTCAAAACTACACACAAATTTTCTCCCCCCTGTCATAATTGCTATCTTTGTTTTGTGTTGTTGCCTGTCCTGGGGCTTGGGCTCAGGGCCTAAAGCAATATCCCTGGCTGCCTTTTTGCTCAAGGCTAACACTTTGCCACTTGAGCCACAGCACCACTTCTGGCTTTTTCTCTTTATGTGGTGCTAAGGAATTAAACCCAGGGCTTCATGCATGCAAGGCGAGCACTCCACCACGAAGCCATGTTCCTAGCACCCATATTGCTATCTTAAGAAAACAAAAAAGGGCTGGGAATGTGGTTTAGTGGTAGAGTGCTTGTTTTGGCCTGCACGAAGCCCTGGGTTCGATTCCTCTGTACCACATAAACAGAAAAGGCCAAAAACGGTACTGTGGCTCAAATGGTAGAGCTCTAGATTTGGGCACCTAGAGGCTCCAGGACAAAGCTCAGGCCCTGAGTTTAAGCCCCAGGCCAGGCCAGGTCAGGCAGATAGGTGGGGGGAGAGGGGTTAGGAGAAAGGAAGAAAACAAAAAAACCACAAATGTCGATAAAAATATAGGAAAAGAGAAATCCTTATTCACAACTTCTAGGGAAATCAGTATGAAAAAAACAATAGAATTTGCAAGCCAGGTTCTGGTAACACATACCTGTAATCCTAACTACTCATGAAGCTGAAATCTGAGGACTGCAGTTTGAAGGCAGTCCACACAGAAAATTCCATGAGATTCTTCTCCCATAAATCAGCAGAAAGGCAGGATTGGAAGTATGGCTCAAGTGGTATAATTCCAGTCTAAAGGGGGGGGGGGGGAAAGGAAAGCAAGAGCCAGAGGTTCTGCTATGGGCACTAAGAAAAATAAATCAAACTTCATATGATCAAGCAATACCACACCTCAGCAGAAAGTTAAATCAGCTTACTCTGAAGAAAAAGCCCACCTGGACAACCATATTTATCTATCCCTGCACTAATCACAGGGGCCAAATTATGGAATTAGTCCAGGTGGTCTATCATGGGTAAATAAAGAAAATGTCATACTTAGACACAATAGAGTTTTACTCTGCCATAAAGAACAGTAAAATTAAGTTGTATGAGGCTAAATGGATGAAACTAAATATATTTAGCAAATATTAGATAAGTACTTCCTATTTTATAAATGTGGAATTTAGAAGAAAAACAAGGCCATGAGATGGGCACCAGTAGCTCACATTTGTAATCCTAGCTACTCAGGAGGCTAAGATCTGAGTATCACAGTTTGAAGCCATCCCAGGCACGAAAGTTGCCATGAGACTTTATCTCCAATAAAGCACTCAAAAACCAGAAGAGGTGCTGTGGCTCAAGTGATATAGGGCTAGTTTTGAGCACAAAAGAAGCTCAGGGACGGTGCCCAGGCCCTGAGTTCAAGCCCTACAACTGACATAAAAAAAAAAAGGAATGAAAGTAAAGTAGGATTGTTAGTAATATGGGAAGGGAATGGCAAAAGTGTCTGGGTTATAAGAAAGGATAACTGAGGAAGTAAATATGACCCAAGTATGTTATATGCATATAGCAATATGTCATGATGAAAATGGAAGAACAAAAAAATAAGCAAACGAAAAACAACAAAAAATAAAATCAAAAATCCAAATCCCAAAACCAAAAAATGAAAACCACCATACCAAGAAAGAAGGACACTATGTCCAGTACTATGCCCAACAGGTCATAAGAGGAACAAGATAGGTGGTCTCACTATATGTGGGTCTACCAGGTCACTTACCCAACAGCCCTCCTACAGGGAGGCTACAGCCAGGGTCTGAAATTCCATCCCTGTGACCCTTTGTGAGGTCAGAGTAGGAGTGGGCCCGGCCTATGGCCATTTTCTCACTTTTTGTCCTTGATACCTAATTCACTTTGTAATAAAAATATAACTTCAGAGGTTATAGGCTTTGCTGGGTTGTGGATTGGCATGGTAATTTCATTTGGTAATCGGGTCATGTATAGTAACTTCTTAGCTTTTGAAGATGTCATAGTAAACCAGGTTCCAGTGGCTCATGCCTATAATCCTAGCTACTCAGGAGGCTGAGATCTGATGGATGGCAGTTCATAGCTAGCCTGGGCAGCAAAGTCTATAAAATCCCATCTACAATTAACCAACAAAATGCTGGACAGGAGCCATGGCTCTAGTGATAGTATCAGTTACATGCATAAGTCAGTATTTAAGCCCTGGCACTGGCAAAAAAAAACCGCACAAAACAAAAACGAACAAAAAACCACCTATCTACCCTTAACTTTTTGTTCTTGAAATTAAGATTGAATAATGTGGGGAGGGAAGAGCCAAAGGGGAAAAAGGGTTGATTAGTGTTTATAAGGCTAGTGGCCATTTTTTCCAGTCATAGGGCTTGAATTTAGGGCCTAGGCGCTGTCCCTCAGCTTTTATGCTCAAAACTAGTACTCTACCATCTTGAGGCACTGCCCCACTCCCAGTTTTCTGGGATAAGAGATAAGAGTCTCACAGACCTTACTGCCTGGGCTGGCTTTGAACTGTGATCTGTAGCTCTCAGCCTCCTGAGTAGCTAGGGTTACAGATGTGAGCCACTAGCACCCAGCTAGGATGGTGACATTTCACTAGCATTGTGATACTTTAACAAAATGCTCTGCTAAGACAAAGGACATGTTAATATTTAAGGAGCTGATAAGAGGGATTTCATAATCATTGCCCCATAATAATATCATTGCTCACATTAGAAACCTTGGGGCCCAGATGGCAGTAGGCTGACATATTCAAAATGATTTTTACAAACAACATTGGGAGCCAAGAACCCTATAGGCAGCAAGTGTGTCCCTCCAACAGAAGGCATTTCTAGGGGTCCCAGTCCCTTCATGCTACTGTAACAAAATCCATCACACTGTGTAATTCATCAATAGAAATTGATTCCTCAGACCAGATCAGACTCCTCAGGTCAGATAATGGGAGAAAGATCAGTGTGTGGAGTTATCTGCCAATATCCCAAGGCTTCAACATGGAAGAGATATTTTCACACACGTGTATTGTGACTACAGAAGATCAGTGACATAATTTGTATAAGTACAATCATTATCAAGATGAAGTCTGACAAAAGATGTGTTTATAAGCGATTTTGGTTATGGAAACAATTGTTATTTCACAGTTGTAACTACTTTCAATGTCCCATGTGTATCTGTAGATTCTATTATTGATGATGTTCTTGTATCACATTCCTGTGGTTGTACCTACACTATCTCTGTAATCTTATCTGAGTATATTGGAAACCATGTATCCTGGTATTGGAACTAGGAAATTGAAAGGGAATACCAAAATTGAGAGAGACAGGGTAAAAAAAAAGACAAACAACTACAAAAGCAATACTTGCAAAACTGTTTGGTGTAAGTGAACTGCCACTTTGAGGGGGGGGAGGAAGGGAAAGGGGAAGGAGGGAGGGGGGTATGAGGGACAAGGTAACAAACAATACAAGAAGTGTATCCAATGCCTAACGTATGAAACTGTAACCTCTCTGTACATCAGTTTGATAATAAAAATTTGAAAAAAAAAAGGATTTTAGAAATAGGCTGCAGCAGGCAAATGCTCACTGAGCTGGAGGTGGGAATATAACTTTGACTTTTGGCTCTGAATGTAATGCAGAAAATTAGTACAAGCCAGCCTGGCATTGCTTGTCCCTTCTACTAAATAAGTAAAACCAATAATAAATGGCTGAAATAATAAATATGCACCCTTTGAAACTCAACAATAAAATATGTTCATATTCTAAAAAAAGAAAAAGAAGAAAGTAAGATGATAAAACTATAGGAAAGGGAGAAGGCGGAATGGGAAGTGACAGAGGAGGGGGTAAGATTGAATGGAATGTGTCACATATTATGAGTGGAAATGTCACAGTAAAATCCCCTCCTATGTTACTCATGTATGCTAATAAAAATTTTATGTGAATAATAAAAAAATTAAATATTCAACATTGGCTGGGTGCTGGTGGTGCACACCTGTATTCGTAGCTACTCAGGAGGCTCAGATCTGAAGACATGATTCAAAGCCAGCCCAGCTAGGAAAGTCTATAAGACTCTTATCTCAAAATAACCAGCAGAAGTAGAGCTATGCCGCAAGTAGTAGAGCTTTGTGCTCAGGGACTGCACCAAGGCCTTAAGTTCAAGCCCCAGGACTAGTACAAAAAAAATCAACATCTCGAAGTGGAGGTATGGTTCAACTGGTAGAGCATCAAGCCGTGAACAAAAAACCTGAGACAACACCCAGGTCCTGAGTTCAAGCTCCAGTACCAGCACCTACATACACACACACACACGTGTACACACACACACACACACACACACACACACACACACAAATGATCCTTGCTAACTTAAAATTCTTTAAAAACAGAGTCACTAACTTAGGCTAATGGTCTTCAGCTTGGGTCCTGGGTAGAGGCTGTCTGGAGATGAGGCTGATGGTTTTCTGGTTTCCTAAGGATAGGCAGGGCTGGTCCAACCTGAGTCAGTGCAGGATCTCAGCACAGAGGGACTTCCCACTTGGATGCTGCTTCCTGATCTCACACATGGTGGCTTAGCACCAGTAAAAGGTTTGAACTTCTTTCCAGACATGAGCTCTATTGGGAATTAAAGTTCAGCTGGGCTGAATTATGACACCTGGTATATCATCCTAGGGAAGATATTAACCAAAAACAAAAAGAATCAGACTTCTTCCTCCCTCCCCTCCCACACAGAAGCAAACACAGAGATAAACACATTGGCAAAGTATAAAAATATTTAAGTGAATGTAGCAGTGGTACTCCCTAGACACTATGTTGAAAATGGCTATATAATTTGTGGGTAGGATGGGAGGGGAAAACTAAGAGAGCAAGGAAGCGGAAAAAAATTACCCAAAAAGAAAATTATTCTGTACCTGACTATGTAACTGTAGCCCCACTTCATATCACCTTTATATTAACAATTTTTTAAAGGTTTAATCTAAATGACACCAGGTGCTGGTGGCTCACACCTATAATCCTAGATATACTGGAAGTGGAGCTGTGGTTCAACGTGGAAGAGCACTAGCCTTGAGTAAAAAAAGTTCAAGGAGAGCGCCCAGGTCCAGGTCCGGAGTTCAAGCCCCATGAGATTGGGGGGAAAAAATGTACTCATTACTTGATTTACATAACTGTAACCCCTTCTACATCATCTTTACAATTAAGAAAAACTTAAAAAAAATAAACACAAGAAGCTGGAACTGAAGGTGTGGCTCAAGTGGTAGAATGCCAGCCATTTAATAGCTGAGGCCCTGAGCTCAATTTCCAGAGTCACCACCAAAAGAGAGAGAGAGAGAAAGAGAGAGAGAGAGAGAGAGAGAGAGAGAGAGAGAGAGAGACAAAAGATTTATTTTGACTCACAGTCTAGGAAGTTGTAGTGCAAAATTGGGCAAAATCATCACTTCTGGGCCTGTTGTGAGACAGTGAAGGAATGTATGGTAGAAACCACTTACCTCTTGGTAGGAAACAAAGAGGAGAGACCAAAGTCCTCTAATACCCTGTGAGCATGACCCCAATGACCTAAACCACTTACTAGGCCCACTACCTCACAATAGCACTTTGAGCTGGAGGGGTGAGGGGGTAGGAGGGCAAGTCTTTGAACATGAGCCTTTAGGGGATGCTTTAGATCCACATTACAGCACACACCTATCCATATTCCCATTCACCTCTCAACATTGTTCAGCCCCTTGTCATCCCCACAAACTTCTTTGGGTTCATTGGATCCACTAAGCCCTGAAGCAAGTATCAATGTATGAAAGCCCCTCAAGGAGCTCACACTAAAGATTTATAGGCCAGCCTTTCCTTCTCCAGTCTGCTTGGTGAATGATGCAGGTGAACAAGCCATTAAGGAGGAGGAAGCTACCTACCCAACTCCTAGAATAGCAAAAGCTCTCTGTTATGTCCAATTTGTTTTACTTGCTTTAAGCATAATTTTAACATGAAGTTGCATAGTATATAGCTTGTTGACATATGAACCATTTGATTTAGCTTCACTGCCTATCTTGCTCCCAGAATGTGACTGCTTCCTTGATTCATTGCCATATCCTAGACCTAGTGTGATGGCTGGCACATTACACTAACATGTTAAATAATTCCCTCCGATCCCTCGCCCCCACTGGTTCCTCCCTATTACTCAGATTTCCATCACTATAACAAGTATCTGCTGTAGCTGGGCACCGATGGTTCATTCCTGAAATCTCAACTACTTAAGAGGCTGAGATCTGAGAATTGTGATTTGAAGCCAGCCCAAACAGAGCCAGTCCATGTGAGATTCTTAACTCTAATTAACCACTCAAAAATTGCAAATGGCACTGTAGCTCAAAATGGTAGAGTGCTGCCCTTGAGCAATAGAGCTCAGGATCAGTGCTCAGGCCCTGAGTTCAAACCCCAAAATCAGTCAAGAAAACAAAAGAAGAGGAGGAGGGAGAAGGCGAGGAGGAGGAGGAGGAAGGGGAAGAGGAGGAGGAGAAGGAGGAGGAGGAGGAGGAGGAGGAGGAGGAGGAGGAGGAGGAGGAGGAGGAGGAGGGGAAGAAGAAGAAGAAGAATATATTTGCTGTAAACAACCTTAAAAGAAGTAATGTCGGATTCCAAATGGATCAAAGACCTCACAATTAAAACAGATACCCTGAAAACACTAAAAGAAGGAGTAGGAGAAACCCTTGGGCTCCTTGGCACAGGACAAAACTTCCTTAACAAAGACTCAGCAATGCTACAAATCAAAGAAAGGATGGACAAATGGGACTGCATCAAATTGCAGAGCTTCTGCAGGGCAACGGACATAGCTTGCAAGATAAACAGAAAGGCCACAGATTGAAAAAAGATATTTACCGTCCATACAACGGACAAAGGCCTCATATCTAAAAAATACATAAAACTTAAAAAATTACATTCCTCCAAAACAAAACCACAAAGAATCAATAGCCTCCTCAACAAGTGGGCTAAAGACTTAAAAAGAGACTTCCCTGATGAGGAAATGAGAATAGCCGGGCTGGGGATATAGCCTAGTGGCAAGAGTGCCTGCCTCGGATACACGAGGCCCTAGGTTCGATTCCCCAGCACCACATATGCAGAAAACGGCCAGAAGCGGCGCTGTGGCTCAAGTGGCAGAGTGCTAGCCTTGAGCGGGAAGAAGCCAGGGACAGTGCTCAGGCCCTGAGTCCAAGGCCCAGGACTGGCCAAAAAAAAAGAAAAAAAAAAGAGAATAGCCAAGAGATATATGAAAAAGTGGTCTACATCACTGTCCTTAAAAGAAATGCAAATCAAAACAACACTGAGATTCCATCTCACCCTAGTAAGAATGTCCTATATCAAGAAAACTAACAATAACAAATGTTGGAGGGGATGTGGCCAAAAGGGAACCCTACTTCCTTGTTGGTGAGAATGTAAACTGTTTCAGCCACTCTGGAAAGTGGTATGGAGATTCCTCAAAAGGCTAAACATAGAGCTACCCTATGACCCACCAGCCCCACTATTGGGCATTCTCACCAAAAGACCATAAACAAGAACACACTAAAGCTACCAGCACAACAATGTTCATCGCAGCACAATTTGTCATAGCTAGAATATGGAACCAACCCAGATGCCCCTCAGTACACAAATGGATCATGAAAATGAGGTACATATACACAATGGAATTTTATGCCTTTAACAGAAAGAATGATATTGGCCCATTCATAAGAAAATGGAAGGACTTGGAAAAAATTATACTAAGTGAAGTGAGCCAGACCCAAAGAAACATGGCCTCTATGGTCTCCCTCATAGGGAATAATTAGCACTGGTTTAGGCTAGTCACAGCAGAGGATCACAAGAGCCTAATAGCTATGCCACTATGAATGCATAAGATAATGCTAAGTTAAATGACCTCCATGTTATGGAAACAAGTGATATATCACTGTTGTAATTAATTTCAACATGTCATGTGAAACTGTAGCTTCTATTGCTGATGATCCTCTTGGATCCCCTTCCTGTGGTTGTACCTGCAGTATCACTGTATCTTATCTAGTATATTGGAAATTGTATATCCTGGTATTAGAACTAGGTAAGTCAAAGGGAATACCAAAATCGAGAGACACAGGATAAAAAGACAAACGACTACAATAGCAATACTTGCAAAACTGTTTGGTGTTAACCAAGTGAACAACTCATGAGGGGAGAGGGAAAGGGGAGGGGGGTAATGAGGGAGGAGGTAACAAACAGTACAAGAAATGTATCCAATGCCTAACATATGAACCTGTAACCTCTCTGTACATCAGTTTGACAATAAAAATATAAATATCAAAAGAATAAATGTTAAAAAAAGAAACTGTAACCTCTCTTGTACATCACTTTGACGATAAATAAGAGAAACAATAAAAAAGAAGTAATGTTGTGGAAAAACATACATACACCCTTTTTATTTTCCCTGAGCCTGGCTTACTTCACACAATATGATTTGGTGCAGATCCATCCATGTTTTCTCTCTTATGTGGTCATTTGCACACATAAATAATGAGCAGAATAAAGTATGTACATTGAATGAGAGCCTATGATGTAATCCCATCTAAAAATGGAAAGAGTTTAATACAGTGAGGACCACTAAGTTGAAACATGTATTGAGTTAGAGCAAGGGAGGGGTAGAGGGTAATAAAAAGAGGAATGGTGGGTGAGATCACAAGACAATGTATATCTGTGAAAATGGAACAAGAAAATCTGGTGACACTTGTGGGGGCAAGGTGGGAGGAAGGAAAAATGATGGAAGGAATGATTCTAATCAAGATGCATTTAAACATATAGACGGACATGATAAGTTGGAATCCCCTTATTACTGTTACTTGAAAAATATCAATAAACAAATATTTTTAAAAACTTTAAAAAAAGAAGTAATGTTGGAGGAAGAAAGAAGAAAAAATGTTGATGTGGCTCACAATTTTGGAGGATTCTGTCCATGATCGGTTGGCTCTGTTGTTTGGGCCTGTGCAGCACATTTTGGTGAGGAGGGTGTGGTGGAACAAAGCTTTTTACCTCATGGTTGCTGAAAACCAAACAGAGAAAGAAGAGTGCTAGGACCTTATCTCAAAAACAAGCTAGACTCACATCTGTAATCACGAGGTAATAACCAGGGGTTGGTAAGAGGACTGCAGTTTGAGGTTCTCATGGCGAAAGTTAGCACAGTGATACTACCTAAAAAAGGTGCTAAAGGGCTGGAAATGTGACTTAGTGGTAGAGTGCTCACCTAGCATGCATGAAGCCACAGGTTCAATTCCTCAGCACCACATACACAGAAAAAGCAGGAAGTGGTCACTGTGTCTCAAGTGGTAGTGCTAGCCTTCAACAGAAAGAAGCCAAGGAAAGTGCTCAGGCCCCGAGTCCAAGCCCTAGGATTGGCCAAAAAAAAAAAAGGAACTAAAGGCAAAAGGATTGAGTTCAATCTTCAATATGGGGATGTGGGAACAGGGAGGTAGCTTCCTTCCACTGTAGTTTGGAGGTATCAAACAACCACAAAGAGACAAGCAGGAAGCCATACAGAGGCTAATAGACTTCAAAGAAGGAAAAAGGGTAGTGCTGGTATTTTAGCACCTTGATCTAAAGGTGCCTGAAGATGCTTTGTTAATTTTCATGACAAATTCCTTTACTGGAATTCAAATATACCCCCTAAGTCCACTGAGTGTGTTACTGTGAAAAATGAGTTGGATTGATTCTACTCACTTCAAACCTAGGACCCAAGCCTGGCACCACCTCTCAGGTATTGAGACTTTGCACATCAGTCTCTGCCTTGCCTTTCACCTGGATCTCCAGCTTCTTCTACCTATTAGCCTGGCATTCCCACTTGTAACGCCCTCTTCTTAGGAAAGGGCTATGTAAGATGAGGAGAGCAGCACTCCCAAGCAAGGACCCCAGAACTACCAGCTCCCATATTGTCATTGCACTGCCTATACCCATGTCATAGGCCCCCTCTATACTAATGATCTCTGCCTACAGTTCTCTGGAAGCCCTATAACATGCTCCTGGTTCAGGGACCCACTAACCCTGCTCTGGGATGACCCTACATCCCAAATCTGCAGACCCACACCTGTCCCCTACACAGGTACCTGAGCAGCAACTTTTGGAGGGTGTGCCCCTTGCCATGCCCTACCAAATCTCCTCTTGTCTCCCAGCCCTGCCTGGGTCCCTCCTCTTTGCCAGAACAAGTCCTCCAAAGAACACTTAAGGAAAACCACCTGCTCCCATACCCACATACACGTCAGGTGCCCTGGACCAGTGCCTCTGTCACAAAGCATCTTTCTTCTCCTTCCTCCTGCATCTACACTCTCCTCTTGCTCTATCCTCTAGTCCCAAAGCTCTTCCTCCAAGGCCTCTCAATACTGGCTCTTCCATACAAGTCTTCAGCTCAAAGGCTTCCTCTGTGGGGTTTTTCAAGGCAACCACAAAGCCCCCTAAGCCCAGACTTTGTGTCACATGTCTTACTGATTTTCTTCTTGGCCTTGCTAGAAATGACCTTCACAGATACAAGGGTAGCTTGTAGCCTTGGTCTTCCACCAGATTATACACTAAGAGAATGGTCCATCAGTAAGTGCTGCCTGTAACACACAATAATCTCTGTTCTTAAACATCAAGGTATCTGGCTAGAATAGCATCTGTTAGTGATGAGTTTTGGTTTTAGTGAAATAGGCATGTAGAAAGATGCTCTTGCTGCCAGATGCTGATGGCTCACACCTATAATCCTAGTATCAGGAGGCTGAAACCTGAGGATCATGATCTGAAGCCAACCTGGGCAGTAAAGTCCATGTAAAGTAAAGTAAGTCTTATGTCCAATTAACCACCAGAAAACCAGAAGTGACACTGTGGCTCACAGTGCTAGAGAGCTAGCCTTGAACAAAAAGAGCTTAAGGACAGTGTCAAGGCTGGGAGTTCAAGCTCCACCAAAAAAAAAAATAAATAAAAAAAAAAAATAAGCTGCTCCTCTTCTCTTGGGTTTTATTCAATATATACTAAAAGTATATTTTGAGAAGATTCTGATGTGATTGTGACTGGTGAGGGCCAGGTTACATAAGAATAGTAGTCTAGTTACTGACCATTTCCTTGAAGAGCTGACATTAGAGCTAAGCCTGGGAGACATAAAAAAGCAAGGGATGTAAGCCAGGCACCAGTGGCTCACACTCAGTAGACTGAAATCTGAAGAGTAGAGTTCAAGGCTAACCAAGGGAAGAAAAGTCCCTGAGACTTTTATTTTTTTGCCAATCCTGGGGCTTAAACTCAGGTCCTGGGCACTGTCCGCGGGTTTTTGTTTCCCCCCTCAGGGCTGGCACTATACCACTTGAGGTACAGGGCCACTCCTGGCTTTCTCTGTTTATGAGGTGCTGAGAAATCAAACCCAGGGTTTCATGCGTGGTAGGCAAGCACTCTACCGCTAAGCCACATTCCTAGCCTTTCTGCAACTCTTATATCTTCAATTAATCAACAAAAAGTCGTCAGAAGTGAGGGTGTGGCTCAAGTGGAGGGGTGCCAACCTCAAATGATGAAAGCTAAGGCAAGGGGGTTCAGGCCCTGAATTCCAGCCCCAGTACACACACACACACACACACACACACACACACACACACACACACACACACACACACACTCTTGGGCCACTCAGTGGAGAGAGGATGGGTGGGGGGTAGGGCAGGCAGGGTCACCAGGGTGTCTAAACAAGCCCACCTGTGTTGGGACAGCACTGTACTGGGGAGGCCAGAGGGACAGCCACAGCCCCAGGCTTCGGGGAAAGCCCTGGCGTTCATGGAGGCTGAGGATCTGCTGATAGCTTAGACGCAGTGAGTGGAAATAAAATTGGATTTGGGTTTGAGAGGAAAATCTCGGGATGGATGGTGGAGGATAATTCTGAAGGGTTCCGGGGAAGGGGGAGGGGCAATTTAGGGGCAGCCAGACAGGAAATGGCTGAACAGGCTTGTTTGACTTGCCTTTCAAAGACAGGAGGGGGCCTCCTCAGGTAAGGGTCCAGGTCAGTCGGGCATTTCTCCCTGCTGACTACTTCTCCTCCCAGCAGGCATGTCCCTTCTCCTCACTCTCACCCTCACCGGAGGCTGGGACACCTCCCCTCAGCCCCAGGGCGCTCTACTGCGTACTGACAAAATGGGTGCTCCCTCAGCGTTCCTAGAACACAGGGCCCGAGTCCTCTGGGTTCCCATGGGAAGCTGATGGAAGTCTCCGCCCCCTTCACGTGGCCCCGCCCTTTGCATAGCTCTGCCTTCTCCATCTAGGCACTTTAATGAGGCGCCTCTCACACGTGACACTGCCGGGCCCTGCGTAACCCCGCCCCTCTCCTATATGATCCCGCCCCTCCTGCTGAGCACCAAGTACTCCATCCATCCTTGTGGGTTCTCCACTGTTTTGGGTGCTGGACAAAGGACAAGAAGAGTGGGTTTTCTGTCCTTCTGTGGAAAAAGCATCTCTAGACAGAGCTGAGGGCAACATCCTCGTCCAACTGGGTGGCAGGCAGAAGCCCAGGGAGGAGAAGTCAGTGGAGCGAAATGCTGCATGCGCCACCTTCGTGGGCATCCCCCTTTCCAGCCCTTGTGAGGCTGTGGAGACAGGAGGGCACTGGGCTTGCACGGGACCACGCCTAATGCCTCTGCAGCCTGGCCTTCGGCTACATCTCCTGGAAGCCCAGGGTGAGAGAGCTGGGAGGCCACCCAGGGAAGATGGGTGGGTTCATGTGTGATGGGTGAGTTTCTGAAACTGCCTTTAACGAACCTCACTGCAAACCCCAAGACAATCGACAGAAGCAAATAATTCAAATTAAATCAGAATTAAACAACTTAGAGTAAAAAAAAAAAAACATAGAAAGAATCAACAAAACAAAGTTGGTTTTTCAAAAAAATTAAATAGACCCCTAGCAGATCTGACCAAAAAAGCAAAGATAGCACACCCAAATAAACAAAATCAGAGATGAAACTGGAAACATCATCACAGAATCAACCAAGATTCGGTATATAAGGGAATATTTTGCAAACCTGTATGCTAATAAACTTGGAATCTGGAAGAAATGGATGAATTCCTAGGAAAAATCGATAAGCCCAAACTTAACTATGAAGATTTAAACCTACTAAACAGACCCATATCCAGCAATGAAATAGAATCTGCAATAAGTGATCCACATCCAGGAAAATCCCAGGACCAGATGGGTTTACAGCAGAATTCTATGTGGCCTTCAAAACAGAACTCACACCAATATTTCTCAAACTCTTTAATGAAATTGAAAGTTTGCTACCAAACACATTCTATGATGCCAGTATTACCCTTATCCCAATCCTATCAAAGAAAGAGAATTCCAGACCCATTTCCTTGATGAACATCAATGCAAAACTTCTCAAAAAAATTCTAGCTAATTGACTTCAACCAGTTATCAAAAACAATCATACACTATGGTCAAACTGGATTCATTCCAGGCATGCAAAGCTGGTTCAATATACGCCAGTCAATTAATGTAATCCACCACATCAACAGGAGCATGGTCAAGAATCACATGATTATTTCTTTAGATCCAGAAAAAGCGTTGGATAAAATCCAGCACCCATTTATGATAGAAGCTTTGGAGAAATTAGGATTCCAGGGAACATTCCTGAATATAATAAAGGCTGTCTATGACAAACCCACAGTGAGCAGTATTCTTAATGGTGAAAAGTTAAAGCCATTTTCTTTAAAATCAGGAGCAAGACTAGGTTTTCGGCTCTCTCCTCTCCTCTTCAACATAGTACTAGAATTCCTAGCTACAGCAATAAGGCAAGAGGAAGACTTAAAGAGGATTCGAATAGGAAAAGATGAAGTTAAAGTCTCTTTGCAGACGACATGATACTGTTTCTAAAGAACCCCATAGACTACTACCAAGTTACTTGAGCTGATCCAACACTTTGGCAAAGTAGCAAGATATAAAATAAGTCCTCAAAAATCAATGGCATTTCTATATGCCACAACCCAAAGAGGGAGGCTGAAATCAGGAAAGCAACTCTTTTGCAATAGCCTCAAAAAATATAAAATACTTATACCAAAGAAGTGAAAGACCTCTATGATGAGGACTTTAAAAACCTGAAAAAGGAAATTAAGGCAGAAGTGAGGAAATGGAAAAACCTCCTGTGCTCCTGGATTGGGAGGATTAACATTGTAAAAATGGCAATATTGCCAAAGGTAATCTACAAATTCAGTGCAATATCCGTCAATATCCCAACACCATTCTTAAATGAAATAGAGGAAGCAATCCAGAAATTCATATGGAACAATAAAAGATCCTGAATAGCAAAAACAATCCTAGGTAGAAAGGACCGTGCTGGAGGAATTACAATACCCAACTTCATGCTGTATTACAAAGCAATAGTAATAAAAAGAGCTTGGTATTGGAACAAGAACAGGCCTGAGGACCAATGAAACAGAACTGAAGACCCAGAAATGAACCTGCAGCACTATAGCTACTTAATCCTTGAGAAAGGAGCTGAAAAAAATAAGATGTAAGAAAGACATCCTCTTCAACAAATGGTGCTGGAAAAACTGGTTCTACACCTGTAACAAACTAAAACTAGATCCTCATATATCACCCTGCACCAAAATCAGTTCCAAATGGATCAAAGAACTCAAAATAAAATCAGGTACCCTGAAAACACTACAAGAAAGAACAGGAGAAACACTTGGGCTCTTTGGCACAGGATGAAACTTCCTTAATAAAGGCCCAGAAACTCAACAAATCAAAGAAAGGATGGGACTGCAACAAACTTCAGAGTTTCTGCACAGCAAAGGACATAGGTTGCAAGATAAATAGAAAGCCCACAGATTGGGCGAAGACTTTACTAGCCATACAACAGACAAAGGCCTCATATCTAAAAAATACATAGAACTCAAAAGATTAAATTCCTCCAAAACAAATCCTCAATGAATCAACAGCCCCCTCAACAAATTGGCTAAAGACCTACAAAGGACTTCTCTGAAATGAAAACACCAAGAGACACTTGAAGAAGTACTCTACATCACTGGCCATAAAAGAAATGCAAATCAAAACAACATTGAGATTCCACCTCACCCCAGTAGGAATGGCCTTTATCAGGAAAACTAATAATAACAAATGCTGGAGGGAATGTGGCCAAAAGGGAATCCTACTACATTGTTGGTGGCAATGTAAACTTGTTCAACCATTCTGAAAAGCTATATGGAGGTCCTCAGATGGCTAAACATAGAGCTTCCCTATGACCCACAAGCCCCACTTTTGGGCATCTAACCAAAAGATTACAAGGAAGACCACACTAAAGCCACTAACACAACTTTGTTCATTGTAGCACAATTTGTCATTGCTAAAATATGGAAACAACCTAGATGCCCCTCAGTAGACAAGTGGATCAGGAAAATGTGGTATGTATACACAGTGGAATTCTATGCCTCTATGAGAAAGAATGACACGGCCTCATTTGTAAGGAAATGGAAGGACTTGGAAAACAACCATACTAAGTGAAGTGAGCCAGACCCAAAGAAACATGGACTCCATGGTTACCCTCATAGGGAATAATTAGTACATGTCAAGGATAGTCCTAGCAGAAGATCACAATAGCTCAATAGCTATGCCCTTATAAACACATAAGATGATGCTAAGAAAAATGAACTCGACGTTATGGAAACAAGTGGTATATCATTGTTGTGGTTATTTCCAACATGCCATGTGAAACCAAACACTTTTGTATATTTTTAAATTTTCTCTCTTATTCCCTTCCTGTCGTTTTACCCCTACTATCACTGTAACTGATCTTAGTATACTGGATACTGTATATATGTGTACTAGAGCTAAGGAAGGGAAAGGAAATACCAAAATCAAGAGACAAAGGATAAAAAGACAAACAATTGCAACAGCAATACTGATGAAACAATTTGGTGTAAACCAACTGTAAGCTCATGAGGGAAGAGGTAAATGGGATGTGGGGAGGTGAGGGAAAAATGAGGGAGCAAGTAACAAGTTAGATAAAAAATGTACTCGACGGGGCTGGGGATATAGCCTAGTGGCAAGAGTGCCTGCCTCGGATACACGAGGCCCTAGGTTCGATTCCCCAGCACCACATATACAGAAAACGGCCAGAAGCGGCGCTGTGGCTCAAGTGGCAGAGTGCTAGCCTTGAGCGGGAAGAAGCCAGGGACAGTGCTCAGGCCCTGAGTCCAAGGCCCAGGACTGGCCAAAAAAAAAAAAAAAAATGTACTCGCCTTACATATGAAAATGTAACCCCTCTGTACTTCACTTTGACAATAAAGAAGAAGAATAAAACGTCACTGACCAGTCTTGATTGCCTCACGTTTGTAATCCTAGCTATTCAGGAGGCTGAGGCCCAAGCAGCTCCATTCAAAGCCAGGTAGAGGGAAGAAAGTAAATGAGAAAAGAAAAATAAATGAAAGATAAGTTTATACAATCTTAAGCCACTCTACTTTTGTACCTAGCCAATACATTCTAATCATTTAAATACATGTGGGAATACTTTGTCCAGCCTAGTCCTATTCTAGGGCTAGTGCTAGGCAAAATGGACATTCCTCCCCCTCCTCCCAACCCCGGCATTTGTATGCTAAATATCTAAAGCCAGCCCATCTTCTCTAGCCACATCTAGCAAGGATGTTCTTAACCTACTTGGTCATGAATGTGCTTTGTCCACACATGAAGTTCTGTCTGCTTTAGCAATATTTGGGGTTGGGAATATGGCCTAGTGGCAAGAGTGCTTGCCTTGTATACATGAAGTCCTGGGTTCAATTCCTCAGCACATAAACAGAAAAAGCCAGAAGCAGTGCTGTGGATCAAGTGTAGAGTGCTATCCTTGAGCAAAAAGAAGCCAGGGACAGTGCTTAGTCTCTTAGTTCAAGGCCCAGGACTAGCAAAAACAAAATTTGTCCAAGGTGGGGAATTGAACTCAGTATCTAATGTTTTTACTCATTGCCTGGTGCTCTACCACCTGAGCCATGCCTCCACCTCCCTGGAATATTATTTTCAAGCTACTGTTTTGACGAAGGGGGCAATGAGGAGGATTTCCACTTGGCCTTTCTCACCGTTACAAGCTCTGTCCCACCACCAAGGACTCAGCATTGGGTTGCAACCTATGTTGATGTACTTTGGGGGCTCAAGGAATGACCAGTAGGATTATGCAGTGATTTATAAGCCACTTTAAGCTAAATGGTGGCAAGGACACTAGATTACTTGTACCCCACATATTCTCTCAACATTAACTAGTTACCCAAAACTTAGCTGGCAGCAGTGGGCATTTGTTCTCCAAGTTTCTGTGCTGCAGGAATCTGAGAATGGAACAGTTGGCTGGTTCTAGCTCTAGATCTCCTGAGACCACAGTCAAGCTGCTAACATCCTTCATACCACATTGTCAAAGCCCAACTCAA
The DNA here is from genome assembly GCF_023159225.1 of Perognathus longimembris pacificus. Classification (NCBI taxonomy): domain Eukaryota; kingdom Metazoa; phylum Chordata; class Mammalia; order Rodentia; family Heteromyidae; genus Perognathus; species Perognathus longimembris. The sequence continues at coordinate 51,803,174 of NC_063161.1, forward strand.
GTTAGCTTAACCTTCTACACTTGTAAAAGATATTGTGTTGTCTGGCAGGAAAGCTGTTTTTCTTTGTTTTGTAGAAACTTGTGAACATAAGCAGAATTCTACATGTGTCCCGCTTTGACAGAATTTTCTGAAAAGGACTGTGTAAGCTAACAGCTAGCTGGGGTGGGGGGGGCACAAAAAAGTAAAGCTACATTTCTTCTCCATTGTAAGTTCCACTCCAGGAGGGCTCCATACAGATTCCCCCAACCTGTTTAAGTCTGCACCCAGTACATTCAAGGACCACTAAGGGAAAACTGCTGCTTGCCTTCTGCTGGAGGGGCCACATCTCCACCTTTTACCCCTAAGCTTGGAAAACAGCTTCTAAAAGGTTATAAGAGACATATCTCTTTCAAAGAGTAATGAAGAGCAAGAAGCCATTCAATATTTCAAGAAGAGAAAAGAAATGAAGGAAACTGAGCAGTGACTAAAGTTGAAACTGTAAGGTTTGCCAGAAAGGAAAACCGCACATGGTTCAGGAGTTTTTTGGGAGGAAAGCAAACTGCCAGCCCACACAAGATGGAGGCATGGGAGACAGAGGGAAAGGAAGAAGGGATAAAGACAGAAAAGAGTAAGAGAGAAAAGGAAGGAGAGCCAGGACTAGGTTGAGCCAGATTATATAGGAAAAGGTGGGAGATATTGCCAGGTTCATTAAAGGTGACCTCAGGGGAGGAGGAGGCAACTACCTCCAGGTGTGCCTGTTACCTAGGTAATGCAGGTACTGGGTGCAGACTTAGACAGGTTGGGGGCATCTACATTGCAGGCCTCCCCGAGGTGGACCTTATATCCATCTAAAATGCTTACAAACCCCAGCCCTTGCCCCACTCAGAGCCAAGATTGCCCATGTATATGGTCTGTTTCTTTCCTCTTTGAAAGGGAATAAACTTTCACTTTCTTGAGTTTTGATGAGTTTTGTTGTTGTTTTGTATTTTTTTGTGTTGTCCTGGGTTTGGGCCTCAGGGCCTAGGCACTGTCCCTGAGCTTTTTTGCTCAAGGCTAGTACTCTACTGGTTGAACCACAGCTCCACTTCTGGCATTTTTGGGTGCTTAGAGATAAGAGTCTCATGGGCATACTTGCCCAGGCTGGCTTCAAACCACAATCCTCAGATCTCAGCCTCTAGAGTAGCTAGGATTACAGGCATGAGCCACTGGCATCTAGCTGATCTTGGTGAATATTTTGCATACATCACACACCTAATGAGGACTCCAGACCTAACACACAGCACACAGTTAACAGTCACAACACAGACCATATGATTTACAGCACCATGAATACTTCCATCCAGTCATTTATAAGAAGTATACCAACCTATCATACAGCCTTACAAGTGATCTCCTCCCCTCAGCTCAAATCTGTTCACTAGAAGGAATCCCCACATGCACTCACACTGACAGGTAGGGCTCTGAAGCACCCCCTTCGTGAAAGAAGACTTGTCAGAGACCCACCGCATAGGTGACATACGATGTTTTGTGTCCCAGATATCAATGTCATCTCCAACTCTATGTCCAACAGGACTAGGATGCTTGAGTCTCTTCCTTTTCCCATCATATAGCTGTCCCTGTAAATAGTGAGCAATCTCGTTGGGATGCCATTGTTGGGGTCCAGCTTTATGGACTTGACAGGGGACTTGACGCCCTTCCCCCCAGCCCTAGGGGAATGCGGAAGCAGGCTATGGTTCTCTGGGTCCAGAACCACAAGAACCGGCTTTGCACCCAGCCCCCAACTCTCTCGCCAGCCCAGGCGCCTCCCAGTCTCGCCCTGGCTCAGTGCTTTCAAGTGACTTTAGTTCAAGGGGATCATGTGATAGCTCTCAGCCTATCGGCGTCCTGGCTGATCGCCTTCTCTCGCTATCATTTCCCTTTACACCTGCCTTAATAAATCAGATTGCTCTGGAATCCTTCTCCGAGACTCGTGTACGCCTGGCTTTATTTACTGGTAAAAAGGTGGGCAAGCGTTCTCGTTAGGCTGCGCGCACGTGAGGTCAGTACTGACCCTTCCGTCCCATCCTGGCCATCTGCCAGCCGGGTGAACAGGAGAGAGGATGAGAAAAGGGGGTGGCAAGAAACCTAGCTGAGCCTTGATCCCCACGCCAGGAGAGGCGACACGAGCCCGACATGCCATGACTCTCAGTATGGGCTGTGCTACAGGTACTTCTCTCAAAAACACACAGAATACCTCCTCCTCCATTCTCCTCTGCTTCCTTTTTCAGAGCTCAGTGAAGGATCTGAACTTCCCAGGCTCTTGACCACCATCCTTGGGTTCAACTGGTACAAAATGAACGGCTGCTGGACTGGTCTCTCTCTGCTGGCTCCCAGGATGCTGTGATCTATGAGCCATTTCCCACTCTGCAGGCCAGGCCCCTTATCTGCAACCCATTCCCCATATAACCATTGGGTCCTCCCACTTCTCTCTGTCAGGTAGCATTACCAGCCTCTTCATCAGGTCCTTCCTTCCCCCAGGCTGTCCTCTCTAGAGCCACTCTTGCCATCAGCCTGGCCTGCAAGGGGGACCCTCCCCTGTGTATTTAGAATTATGTGCCTCTCTCCCCAGCCCATCCTTTTTCCCTTGGTCTGTAAATGTTATCTCCTCAGCTCCTCTAAGAAGAGGCATCCTAATCTGAGTGATCTTTTACGTTAACACTCGGTACAGACACCCCAACAGGCCCCTGCACAGCCTTCATGCCCTCTGCTACTCAGGATTCCTGTGCCTCCAGGATACAGTCTAGCCACAAGTAAGCACCATTGTCACAGTCCTCACCAAGGCATTTTACTTGGAAAGGACTTCCATCTACGGTGAACACATCTGTTCATGCCTCAAATCTAAAACCCTATTCACTTCCACACTGACCCAACCCCACAATTTTCCTTGCCAAATACCCACCTCTCCTTTGGGGTACTGATTGTAACACTTCAACATTTGAGGTATTATCTGGTTGTGTCAACCTCCTCTGTCACCCACTGTTCACTATCATGTCCTTAGTGCCTACTAGAGTATCTGCTACCTAATAGCTCTGACAAGGGCTGGTTGGTTGGTTGGTTATTTGGGCAGTATTGGGGTTTGGACTCAGGGTTCTGTGCTTGTGGGTTCTCTGTTTCTGGAACCACTCTTCTAGCCTTTTTTGATCTAGTAATTTTTGAGATAAGGTCTCACATTTTTTTTGGTCAGGGCACCTGTGACCACAGTCATCGTACTCTGCCTCCCATACAGCCAGAATGACAGGCAAGCACCACCATCATTTACTGGTTTCAAGGAGGAGGGTCTAGCTAACTTTTTACCCAGATTGGCCTCCAACCATGACCCTCTCAATTTCTAGGATTACAGACATGAGTTACGATATCCAGCGGGGGGAGGGAGGAAAGTTGTCGAAGGAGTGAATTAATCAGTCAACTAACAACAGAACAAGAGGACTGGCCAAAAAGGGCAGCAGCCACAGTTGACCTTGATTGAGATGAAGTCTCATGAACTTTTCTTTGCTCAAACTGGGCTCAAATGTTAATCCACCAATTTCTAGTCTCTACCTCCCAAGTAGCTAGGATTACAGGCTTGAGAAAGCACAGTCATATTTTCTAAATATTTTTATTTCAAAGTGCATAATATAGAGAAAAACATATATCTGTGTGTATATATGCATATATATATGTACAAATGTATGTAGGCAAAAAAATCAACACACTCACTAAGCTACAACAAAACAAACACCTGTGTAAACCCAAAATGGGTGGAAGAAACCCATGGCCACCCAAAAGGCATCCAGGCCTGTTCTGCCTTCACATTGTCTCAAAGATTGCCATGACTTGAGTTTTGATGTCACAGTCTGGTCCTTGCCTAGTTTTGACTTTTTCCTAGCTAGAACTATACAGTGTTTCTTCCTTTTGTGTTTGGTTTCTGTGACTTGTTATCTTGTTAAATGTGCCTAGAGTTCATTGTTCCATTGCTCCATTGCCTGCATACACTATGACTTATTTATACATCTGGTGCTGGACATAACCTTTCAAATAAAGTCACACACTTTTTTGATGGTGTCTCTTGGTGCCCAGAGATGCCATTTCTGCTGCATATTCTGTTAGGATATTCTGTTGGGAATGTAGCTAGGATTATAGGCATGAGCAACCAGCAGATGGCTCCTACTCTCATATTTAAAGGTCATACTACCTCCATCTCCTTCTTCAGCCTGCAACTGACATCCCAAGAATAACAGTCCAGCAGTCACATGTGTCTCAAAGAAGGTCTCGACTTGGCCAAGACCTCCCTGAAGTACCCCTGGGGGTTTCTGAAAGCACGTTTTATTCTCTTCCCAGCCTGTCCTCATACCCAAAGGGCCAGGCCTCCCTCTTTCAGACCTGGATCCAGCCTCATCAGGACCAGCCCAGGCTATCAAGCTCAGAGAATATGCACACACCTATCACCCTGGACCCAGCCCTGCCTCAAAAGGAGTCATGGTGCAAGCCAGGACATAGCATTCCATGCTTCCAGGGAGAAGTCATGAACACATCTGTGCAAAACAGCTGCAATCATCCTGGACTTGTCCCTATGAATCTCAGTCTGTACCTCCAGAGGGGAAGCACATGGCTACAGCTTTCCATCAAGGCTCAAGCTAATAGCACTCTGCCCTGGGTGGTCCTATCAGCTCCTTTCCTAGCCACAGGTCTCCAGGCTTCCTCTCCTCCCTTTCTCATCCTTCCTCCATCCAGATGAATATAATACAAGAGTGCTTAGTAAATGCCAGACTCTACTTTTCTTTTCACATATATTAATTTAAACATTTAACCAGTTGCCAGTGGCTCACATCTTTAATCCTATTTACTCTAGAGGCTAAGATCTGAAGCCACTCCAGGAAGAAGAGATTTTTTATCTCCAATTAACAATCAAAAAGCTGCAAGTAGAATTGTGGCTCAAGTGGTAAAGCACCATCCATGAGAGGAAAAGGCTAAGGGATAGCTCTCTGAGTTCAAGCCCTACTATGGAACAAATATTTTTTTAATTAGCTTAAAAAAAATCATCAACCCACCCAACAACCCATGTGCCAGTTACTATTACTATACTGATGCACAGAGGCGCTGAGTCACCCAGGGTCATACAACTTCTGAGTGGTAGAACTGGGCCCAGTGCCTAGAGTCACCATAGGCCTGCACCATGAATGAACTGCTGATTCGGCGTCTCCTGCCAGCACTGTGCTTGCTGCTCTCATCTCTCACTGTAGTGCTTAGCTTCCTTCTTTCTGAGACAACCTCCTAACTCCTCCCTTTCTGTCCTGGCAGCTGGGAAACTCAACTCAGTCCTGATACTCAAGTGAAACAAGCGATGGTACAACCCCTCCTGGCCACTGCTATTGTTTTCTTCCCCATTAGTAGGCTGTCATTCTCTATTTTATCATTAGTGATAACCTGCCTCTTTCCAGAGACATCGTTGGGAGGTGACATGCTTCAAGTTGTAAGTACCACAGAGAAGGAAAATGCTAGGCCCCAGAAAGCATAATAGAAAAGTGACCTGTGAGGCACAGATGCTGTGATCAAGCCTCCAGGCAGCCAGGGCGGAAGAAGAAATCTGATCTCTTACTATCTGCAGGAAGCACGCTGTTTGCTCTATGGGGACAGAATTTTTCCCTTACAATACATTCTAATGAAAATTGCTTGCTTGAGACTTGATATGAGGAACACTGTGTGATGCAACCAATTGCTATGCCCTAACGAAAACATTTTGCAGCAAAAGGAAGACATATTTCATGGGACTCTTCTGTGCTAAGGACATTGCACCAGCAACACCCAGGGACATGGAGTTCTCCAGAAGAGACACCCAACTGGTCCAAGGACAATCTCCCAAGTCAGAATGATCCAGTCAGAGCAAAGACTTGGAGTATCTGGACACTGGCAAGACACCTCAGCCCTAAAAAACCTTAGCCAAACAATAGCTTGCTTCATGTAACAAGCTCTTCCTTTGCTCCCTAGTATCTATAAAAGAAATGAGCGCTCCTTTGTAGCGGGACACATGGTTATGCATTGTTTCTCAGCATCCCTGGCACTGGCACAGTCTGTAACTGAGGGGTGGATGCAGATACACGTGTTGGACTTGAAAATACACCTCTCTTTGGCGTGGCCTGGCTGGGCCACAGAGGTGGTGGTGTCTGGCCAGCTTGCCTTACACTTGACAATCAGCCTATTGGGCGAAATAGAACCAGTCTGAGACACTGGTTCTATGGGTCATGTTCCAGTCTAGGCAAAAATAAATAAATAAAGTCACTGGTGTTTTGAGCCTAATGCTACAGACAGACTCACACATTACTATTCCTTTCCTCCCTCACCACAGATCATTGCCCTTCCTCCCAGGAGCTACCAGACTCGCACAGGGCATTGCATAGTGCTGCATGGACTTTCCCTGAGGCCACATTACCACCAGGAGTCTAATCAGGAAGACTTAACACTCTCTGTTTATAGATGGAGAAACTGAGGCCAGAGTCCTTGCCCCACCTCACCTTGAGAGAATGAGAGCTGCTATCCACTTCTCAGACCAGGGAAGGCCATGATCCAAGGACTGAGTGATAGGTGGGACCTAGAGGTTAGATGGTAGCTCTTCTGCTGTGATACCACAGGGGAGCAGCACTAGGCATGGGAAGGGAAAGAGGACCTAGGGCCACAAGGGAGAGAGGACAGGAGGAGCATAAAGGAAGTGAGAACAATGGCAGATGCTGAGCTCTACTGCTTTAAAAATCCCAACACAGTGGGAGTCCTTGGCCTACTTTTGGATAGACACCAAAACCTGTGACAAGACCCCAGCTGCCACATGGGAGTGGCACACCCAGCAGAGGGGACAGTCTGGGCCTGTATGTCCCTACGATCTCCCAGTATTGGCTATCAGCCAGCAGGTCTCACAGAGTCCTCCCTGGAATTTGTAACTCTAATATAGCATTGTCCCCATAATTCACTGGGTGTCAGACTTGACAGTGACATGCAGAGGAGCCTTGGTGTCCACAGGGCCCCTGTGTGGCATTGCACTATGGTTCTGCTTCTCACTCCTTCATCCTACTTTGCCATGTTCAGGTTAGGCTCAGATAGGGGTCCCGGGATTGGGATGAGCCCCAACTCCATGGACACTGGGTGGAGATGGCATAGGACAGGCTGTGTCAGCACTCCAGCTTCACACTCACCTGAGGTCGGGCGGTGATGATTTGGCTGTCCCTAGAGGAGCACATTCTGTGGCTTAGGGTGCTCACCCCTCCTCAGTTAGGCCCTAGAGTAATTACATCAACATTCAACAGATTCAGCCAAAGCTGCCTGACATTTGCCACCTAACAGTAGAAGTCACCTGGCCTGGCCAACCATCAAGAGCTTGCCTAGTTTCAAGGGGAAGGGACATAGATACACACACGCACACACACACACACTCACACACACACATCACTTCTCTCGGGAGGAATGTGAAATGACTTGGTCTCTTGTCTTAAACTGCTACTCCTCACACTGCTAGAGAAACACTAATGCAGTGTCACCTGAGCTTGTTTGTAGATAGGATTGTAGAATATTACAACCTCAAAAAAATAGGTGACTCATACCTGTAGCCATAGCTACTCAGTAGGTAAAGATAAGAAGGATCACAATTCAAAACTAGCCTGGGCTGGAAACAGACTCTTCAATTAACCACCAGAAAGCCACAAAGTAGAGTTGTGGCTCAAGGGGTAGAATGTTAGTCTTGAGAAAAAAAAACAACTCAGGGACAGAGCCCAGGCCTTGAGTTCCAGCCTCAGGAAAGGGAGGAAGGGGGTGGGGGAAGAACTCCCTTCCTAGAGCTTGGGCCATGAACTCCCAGGTAGAGCCTCAGTCTTTCTACTTGGGGGATTTTTATTCTAAAACAACTCTTAGTCTTTTTTCTCCACCCTCTTGGTGGGGAAAAGCCTTCAGCAGGTCTTTTTAAACAGCAAAATCCCTGGACCCCTCAGGCCTTTCTGGAGAACAGCAGAAATTGATACAAGGAGGAGGACAAGGCCTTTGTGTCTTACCAAAAGTCCCTCCAGGGTAGCTACTGTGGGAGAACAGGAAGATAAAAGGAGTTTAACATCTTCAAGGTTACCTTGGCCAAGGTTACTGTTTAAGGAAATAGAGGCTGATTCCTACCTGAGCTTCTGGCTAACTCCTCTTGAACTCCCTTGCCCTGTGGTGTTGGCTTTGGTAAGACAGGATTCTGTCCAGCCCTGTATCTTTTACGATTTTTCCTACTTTATACACCCAACTTAATGTGCCTGCCCACCTCCCTTATAGAGCCACTGGCTCCAAAGGTTTAATTCAGAAGCAAATCCCACATTCTGTTCCATCCATTCAGGATGCCATCTGAACCAGCCCTGGTAGGAACAGACTGTTCTAGGTAAAAGGAGATTCCACACAAGGACTCAGTGCTTATAAAACCATGATTGGAGGCAGCCAGAGAGGCCAGAGACAGGAAGCTCCCTTCTAGGGTGACTGTTGAGTTCATTAAAAAGGACCACACCGTGTTGTCTTCCATGCATCGGGAATTGCTAAGCTGCCAGCACCACTACCAGGACAACTCATGACCAGAGTCTGGAACACAGAGTCCAGGCCCTAAGCCATAGCTGTTTGTGGAGAGCAGAAAGAGTAATATGAAGATGGCACCCACAGTACTATCCTGCATGAGCTCAACTGTGTAGTGGTACCTGGTATAGTCTGAGTACGCGGGGCTGGAGATGTGTGGCATTTGTATTGCTATGGCACTTGGATTTCAGGTGTGTGCAGCCCAGGGAGGCCTATGGGAGAAGAGGGCAAGGCTGAGTCCACACCTGTACACAACCCAGACAATCAAGACCAGATGTCCCTGAATGTGGCCCCTTCTCTATGTGGGAAGTGACAGGGAGCAAATAGAATATAATTCTCTCCACTATGAGCACTGGAAGAAGATCTGTATCCTCTGCTTTATTTCTCCTGCTATTACTTTGCCAGCTCTGGTGACACTGCATTAGTGTTTCTCTAGCAGTGTGAAGAGTAGCAGTTTAAGACAAGAGACTAAGTCATTTCACATTCCTCCCAGAGAAATGATGTGTGTGTGTGTGTGTGTGTGTGTGTGTGTGTGTGTGTGTGTGTGTGTATCTATGTCCCTTCCCCTTGAGACTAGGTAGGCTCTTGAAGGCTGTCACCACTGGAGTACAGCAGAAGCCAGGCCAGGTGACTTCTACTGTTAGGTGACAAAAGTCAGGCAGCCTTGGCTGAATCTGTTGAGCTGTCGATCATCCCCACACGCGTCTTGGGCTCTCCATAGGCTGCTGTTCTCTCTGCCAGAAAGGGTAGATGGAGAAAAAAGGGTTCCCTTTGCCACCACAACCATTAAATCTCTCCAAAGGCTTCTTGACCACGTGCCAATTTTTGCACAACTTCAAAAAGCAATTACCTCCTCTGAGAAGAATCCAACTCTCTTGGACTTCCCTCTTAAATTCATGCACACAAACACACACACACACACACACACACACACACACAGAGTGTAAAAATAGGGCCTTTCTAAGCCAAGTGCTAGTAGCTCACCCCTGAAATCCTAACTACCCAGGAGGCTGAGATCAAAGGTTCACATTCACAGCCAGCCCAAGTAGGAAAGCCTGTGAGAGACTTATCTCCAATGAACCACCAGAATACCAGAATAGGGGCTGTGGCTCAAGTGATAGAGTGCTAAGCTTGAGCTGAAGAGCTCTGGGACAGCCCCACAGGCCCAGAGTTCAAGCTCCATGACTGACAAAAAATAAATAAATAATAGAGCTTTTCTAAAGAAGAGATTCCCTTTTAAAGAAGAGAATCCCACACACAGTTTCCTGCTTTTCCCTACCCTGGCTTTGCCCTTTCCTGTCCCTCCAGCCCTCCTTTTCAGAAGCTTTGTTGTTCAGCATCCTTCCTTTATTTTCCTGAATAGCATGTCTCAGTCCTGCAACCCTAAGGAGCATTCCAGACTTCGGTGGAGCAGGAGTAGAGGCAACATCTTGCTACCTACCTTCAGGAGTACAAGTGCCAGGGAAGCAGAACCTGGAAGGCATGTCTTGCAGTCCTCCAGATATACCAAAAAGGGATCCAGGAATTTGGCTCCCTCTCAGGATTCCCACTAGAGGGTGATACAGGCCCATCAGCTCCTCAAGCTTCTGTAGCCTCTCTAGCTGACCATCTCCCACAGGCCACAAGACTAATGAGATGCATAAGAGAGTATTTTCTCACTTACCATGCTTCCTCCTTGTTCCACCAGTCTCCATTACTCTATTCACAGTTGTTTACTTCTTCCTGTGGTCTGGCAGGAATCAAATCAGGGCAAAAGAAATGCTCTGGCCTGGGTTACCTTTTATCTTTTCTTCTTTCTGTCCCTTTCCTTCCTCCTTTCTTTGTTTTTCTTCCTTCTTTCCTTCTTTCTAAGTATTAGCAAGGAAATGGGAGTTAAACACCTTATTTGAGCCAGGTACCAGTGGGGCCTTACACCTCTAACCCTTGCTACTCAGAAGGCTGAGATTTGAGGGTTGTGGTTCAAAGCCAGCCAGAGTAGGAAAGTCTGAGTGACACATCTCCAATTAATCACTCAAAAAACGGAAGTGGAGCTGTGGCTGAAAATGATAGAGTGCTAGCCTTGAGTAAAAAAAAGCTCAGGGATAGAGCCTAGGCCCTGACATCAAGCCTTGCTACCACCACCACCACCAACAACAACAGCAAAGAGAACTAATTTGAGAGCTGGATGCTGGTGGCTCATGCTTGTAATCCTAGCTACATCAGGAATCTGAGATCTGAAGAACAAAGCCATCAGCTTTGTTCAAAGCCAGCTCAGGCACAAAAGTCCAGGAGACCCCTATCTCCAATTAACCACCAAAAGACTCAAAGGGAACTTGTAGCAGCTCTGGTAGTAAAACACAAGCCTGGAGTGAAAAAGCTCAGGATCAGCACCCAGGCCCTGAATCAAGCCTCACGACTAGTACAAAGAAGAAAAGAGGAGGGAAGGAGATGACAAAAGGGAGAAGAGGGAAAGGGAATGGACAGGGAGATAAAAGAAAGGAAGAAAGAAGAAAGAAACACAGGGCTTGAGATGTAGTTTAGCAGTGATGTGGTGAATTGTTTGCCTTGGAAATGTGAGCCCTGAGTTCAAAGGCCAATACACATTCCCCTCCCAAAAGAAAATAGCCTTAAGTGGCTGAAGTCAGTGGTGTAGAATGGAGAAGGGATGTGGATTCTGGGCACTGCCCATAACTACAGCCAGGAGGACATGCTGGAGACTAACAAAGAGCAAGAAGGAAGGAAGGCAAAGGGTCCATGAGCTCCCCAGATGTCAGGCCCTGACTATGAGTTATTTCCTGGCTCATCACTAAGAACAGGAACCAGAATGACTTAGAGGAAGGGACAAGTGACAATTTTGGATGTGTGCAAGGTGAGACGCCTCTGGAAGGCCATTTTGTACCTAGCACTAATGCCCAGCAGGGACAGAAACCTGGAGACACACTTGCCAGTCACCCAAGGTCACAAACGGACTGCCCAGGGCCAGCTTCACATCATAAATGGAAATTTGAGTTGGCCCACACTACTTATGTTTGAATTGGAGTTGACATTTTCAATTTAGTAAAATACATGTAGTTTAAAAAAATAAACTAGATTTCCCTCTTCTCTTGAAAAATCAGAAGATCTGGTAACATGGGATAGAAATCTGCTTTGGTCTATATAACTCAATATTGTTCCCACAGCTTGGCCCACTGACTACCCTCCAGCCAAGAATCTTAATCTAAATATCACCTCTCAGGTGATAGGAACCTGAGATGTGCTCAAACTAGAGGTTCCAAGAGCCAGAACTGCATTATAAACTCTTGGAACCCTCCAGCTACCTGGGACCCTGCCCCCACCCATAACCCTACTTAAGTCTCTCCACCATGGCCCCCCATTGTGCCTAGAATCTCCTGATTCTCCTCAGGTCACCATGACATCCTTCCTCAACTTACCATTAATGTTGAGCTGGGGGCTGGGAATGTGGCTTAGAGGTCAAGTGCTTGTCTAGCATGCATGAAAGCCCTGGGGTGGATTCCTCAGTACCACATACACAGAAAAGCCAGAAGTGGTGCTTTGCCTCAAATGGTAGAGTGCTAACCTTGATCAAAAAGAAGCTCAGGGAAAGAGCCTAGGCTCTAAGTTCAAGCCTCAGGACAGGTAAAAAAAATTAAATTAAAATTTTTTAAAAAGTTGATATGGAGTTTACTTTCGACTGGAGCTCTACCACTACAGCCAAACCTCCAGGCATTTTGCTGCCTGATCTGAAATAATAGTCTGTCAGATTTGGCCTGGGAATATGTCCTAGTGGTAGAGTGCTCATCTCATGTACATGAAGTCCTGGATTCGATTTCTCAACACCACATATATAGAAAAATCCAGAAGGGGCGCTGTGGCTCAAGTGATAGAGTGCTAGCCTTGAGCAAAAAGAAGCCAAGGACAGTTACCTAATAAATGTGTCACAGCCCAATACATCATCATTCTAGGACTTAAAGTTGAACCTGAGAGCCAGGCATATACCTATAATCTCAACACTGGAAAAACTGAGACAATAGTATTACTAATTTGAGGCCAGCATGGTCTACATAGTGAGTACAAAGCCAGCCTTAGCTACTTTGCAAGATTACCAAGAAGAGAAAAAATAAGGAAAAGCAAGAACAAAAATCCACAGAAAGAAATTTTCACACTGAACCAGGTGCCAGTGGCTCAGGTTATCCTAGCTACTCAGGAGACTGAGATCTGGTGGACACGGTTCAAATCCAGCTCAGGCATAGAAGTCCATGAATCTCTTATCTCCCATAAACCACTTAGACAAAGCTGGAAGTGCCACTGTGGCTCAAGTGGTAGAGTGCTATTCTTGAGCACAATAAGGACAGTGCCTAGGCTCTGAGTTCAAGCCCCAACACTGAAAAAAAGAAGACAGATAGGAGGGAGGTGGGAGGGAGGGAGGGAGGGTAGAAGGGAGGGAGGGAGGGGAGGGGAGGAGAGGGAAGGCAAAGAAATTTTCAAAAAAAGAGATTTGAACAAAATGTTTGCACCACATCAGACACCTAGCCAGCAAAGTTCAGTTGTGGCCTCTCCATGAGTTGCTCTTGAGTATTTGGTAGTGATGGTTAGTTGTTTCAAAAGAGACATAACAGCCAGGAACCATAATCCTAGCTACTCTAGAGGCTGAGATCTGAGGATTGCAGTTCAAAGCCAGCCCAGGCAGGAAAAAAATATGTGACACTCTTATCTCCAATTAACCACCAAAAAGGAAAAAGTGGAGCCAAGACTCAAGAGATAGAGCACTAGCCTTGAGCAAAATAAAGCCCAGAGATGGCACTGAGGCTGTGAGTTCAAGGTCTAGGATCAGCACAAAAATAAAACAAAACAATCCAGATGCTGGTGGGTCACACCTGTAATCCTCTCTACTCAGGAGGCTGAGATCTGAGGATTGAGGTTCAAAGCCAGCACTGGCAAGAAAGTCCATGAGACTCTTACCTCCAATTAACCATCAGAAAACTGGAAGTTGCACTATGTTCAAAGTGGTTGAGTGCTAGCCTTGAGCAAAAGAACTCAGGTCCCAAGTTTAAGCCCCACCACCTACAGGGAGAGAGAGAGAGAAAGAGAGGGAGGGGGGAGGGAGGGAGCACCAACCCCCACAGTTCTTATATTGGCAGCTCAGGAGGGAATGACAATAATGATCTTCTAAAGATGTAGCCAATTTCCCTCCCTTTGAATGCAGGCTGACTCCCAACTTGCTTTGACCAATTTATTGCAGCCAAAGGTGGCTCAGGCATGGAATCATACTCACTCAGGAGGTTGAGACCTGGAAGATAGAAATTCAAAGCAATAAGCTGGGCTGAGTGGAGCTGGGGCTCAAGTGGTAGAATGCCATCCTTGGGCTACAAAGCTAAGGAAGAGACAGTGTCCAGGACCTGAGTTAAAACCCCACTACTGGTTAAAAAAAGAAAAAAAATATTGGGCTGCATGTGGCTCAAATGGTAAAGCACAGGTGAGCAAGTAAAAGCTGAGCAAGGAAGCTAAGCAAGCACAAAGCAAGGACTTGAGTTCAAATCCCATTTATGACACACAAAAATGTACTGAGTGTCAGTGACTCATTGCTGTAATCTTAGCTACCCAAAAGACTGAAACCTGTAAAGACTGCTGTTAAAGCCAGCCTGGGCAGGAAAACTCTTATCTCCCCAACAAAATACAAAAAAAAAAGTCACTGGGTAACTTCCAGGATTCAGGCACCATGGGAGAAAATTCAGACTAGAGACTCAAAAGACGGCAAGGTATCCCAGGTCCTCCATTCCCGTAGTAGAGGCACCAATGGGAGAATAAAAGCACCTAGTCCTAGTGTGGTGGCCTCACATGCTCTGCCCTGTCCAGAACCTGAAGCTCAACAACAGTGAATTGTCACATGTGGGTGTTCTGGAGTGGTTTGTTGCTAGGCTAGACTTACCTCCCCAGGTGCGGGGATGCTAAGCTTACTCCCTTATCAGTGCTGCCCTTTTCACCTTCTCCCGTGGGCGCCCGACCTGCGGGCGGCTAAGATGGATCGAAGGGACACAGGCAAGCCTAAGGTGTATGTGGCCAAACGAGATGCGCTTTTCTTCCCTCCTTACCCACCAAGGAAGCCAGGCACACAGGGATCTCGGAGACGCTATGGAGAGCAATCTGGTTTATTCAGGAGGGGATTACAGTTATATAGTGATGATGACAAGGATTGAGCAGGAGCTGGCAATAGCCTGGTGAGCTTGTCAGTCCAAGAGCAGCTCCCAAGGACCTCCCTCATGGGCTAACATCACTTTCCATACTACGGCCCTCGGGGCAAAGCCCAAGAAAGGGGAGCACAGGTGGTCTCTGGCACAAGGTGGGGGATGGTCTCAAAGCTACCCCTTCTGGTTCCTGACCCAGAAGGAGATAGGTGTGGCTTACTTCCACACTGCCCCAGGGCTGGGGGAAGGGCAGCATCTCTCATCTCACTTCCTCCTTCAAGGCCAAGCTGAATCCCCAACAGTTTGTTATGTAACAATAGAAAACTGAAACTGGAGTTGAGGGCTTGGGATGGATACAGGATCCTCCAGGGAGAGAGCTGGCTCCGGGTGAAAGGAGAAAAGCAGGTCCTGCACGTGAAGAGCTAGCGCACTTCATCTTTAACTACAGTTTGGATGTTCACACAGTGTCTGGGGCTTTTGATAGTCACTTTTAGTTTTCAGATATTGTGATGAAATATACTGGATTACAGACTTTTGTGTTCAGAGCAGGTGTCCCTGCCCCAGGAGATGAGATGATGTTCTATGCCAGGAGATCATTCACACAGATGGACACTCAACAAAGGAGGAAGATGGGCAAGCAGTAGGCATGGTCAATGTTAGTGGACTTTAGAGGAAGAGCCACAAATAGACAACATTCCAAGGGGTAGCAAAGTCCTTAAGGAAAAAAAAAACTTTAAAGAATGAGCACTGTGGTGCACACCTGTAATTCCAGCACTTAACTGGCTGAGGCAGGAGGATCATCAGTCATGCGTTCGAGGGCAGGCTGGGCTACATACTAAGACCCTTTCAGAGATAAAGAGGGAACAAAAACTGTGGTGTGTGTGTTTGCGTGTGTGCACGTGCACGCAAGCATGCTCTAATACGAAGGTTTGAACTCAGGGCCTAGGCACCATTCCTTAGCTTTATTCATTCAAGACTGACTCTACCAAGACTGACTACCATTTTAGCCACACCTCCCCTTCTGGCTTTTTGGTGGTTGACAATAAGAGCCTCTTGGACTTTTCCTGGACAACACGGCTTTGAACCTTGATCCTCATCAAATCTTTCTCTCCAGTTGCTAAGAATACAGATGAAAGCCACTAGCACCCAGCTTCCAAGAACAAATTTTTTTTTTTTTCATGAAATAGCATCATGAAGAATCTGTTCATTTCTATTCCATTCATCCAGCTACAGAGTCAATATGACAACCCCAGTCACAACCACAGGCCAGCATTTGCCAGTGTTGCAGCTCAGAAACTGAAGTTCAGAAAGTAGGTGATAAGACCCATCTAGATAAGCCCAGATTAACTAGTAAAACATTGCCAGTCTGAAGCAACACAGCCAATTTTCCCATAGAGCTGACAAGTCTAGCCTTTGGGATCCCCCGCCTGGCCCCCAGTACTTGTGTCTGAGCCAACAGCCAAGGTAACTGATGCTTTGCTCTGGGTCAGGTCATTTCAGGCCACAATGTCACTGTAGCTCCCAGGGAAGGAGCTGGCCACCTTGTGGTGGCCTGGCTGATGGAATCCTCGCCAAGATCTATCCACTCAGCTGCTGGGACCAGAGTACAAGAAACTTTGAATAAAATATTTGTGGCAAAAATGAAATTTCAAGACCACATTTGGATCCTGCATAAAATTTTTGGACATATTTGGAAACTGCTTCCACATTAAAGTTTGTTTCACACAAGCTTGAGCTCAGAAATATGTTTTTTTCTTTAATTACTCTTTAGGAAAAGAAACAGTAAGCTTAAATTTAGCAATGTGGCATTACAATCTTTGGTGATAATACAAATTTTATACTGTTGTTCTGACAAAGGAAGGAAACACACTTTCTGAAATGGCATGATCTAATTTTTCTTCTCTTCCAAAGGGAAGTTTTTAGTTTAATGTTTCTCAAAGCAAATATGTGGGAATGGGAGGAGGGGGTCTCCTAAGATGCTTATTCAAAAAATTAAAAACAGAATATGGGGGCTGGGAATATGGCCTAGTGGCAAGAGTGCTTGCCTCCAACACATGAAGCTCTTGGTTCGATTCCCCAGTAGCACATATATGGAAAACAGCCAGAAGGGGCGCTGTGGCTCAGGTGGCAGAGTGCTAGCCTTGAGCAGGAAGAAGCCAGGGGAGGTGCTCAGGCCCTGAGACAAAGTCCCAGGACTGGCCAAAAAACAAACAAACAAACAAAAGACTGAACATGGGCTGGGGGTATACCTTGATGGTAGAGCACTTGTTTATCACGCACGAACATCCAAATCTTCCTTCCCTCTTATATCCCTAGCATGAGAGAAAGAGGGAGGAGAGAGAAGGGAGGGAGATGGAGGAGGAAGGAGATGGAAAGAGAGGGAGAGGAAGAACGGGAGGGGGAGGAAGGAAGAGAGAGGGAGGGAGGGAAAGAGGGAAGGCAAGAAAGGAAAGGGAAGAGGGAAGAGAAAGAATTATTTGATCAATTCTACTTGGAAATATTATTTCTTCCTTTTTTTATCTTTCTTTTTTTTCAAATTTTTATTATCAAACTGATGTACAGAGAGGTTACAGTTTCATACGTTAGGCATTGGATACATTTCTTGTACTGTTTGTTACCTTGTCCCTTATGCCCCCCTCCCTCCCCCCCTTTCCCTCCCCCCCCCAGGTGTTCAGTTCACTTACACCAAACAGTTTTGCAAGTATTGCTTTTGTAGTTGTTTCTCTTTTTTTACCCTGTGTCTCTCAAATTTGGTATTCCCTTTGAATTTCCTACTTCCAATACCAGTAAACACGGTTTCCAATATACTCAGATAAGATTACAGAGATAGTGTAGGTACAACCACAGGAAGGTGATACAAGAACATCATCAATAATAGAAACTACACATACACATAGGACGTTGAAAGTAGTTACAACTGTGATATAAAAATTGTTTCCATAACATGGAGTTCATTTAACTTGGCATCATCTTATGTGTTCATAAGGGTATAGCTATTGGGCCTTGTGATGCTCTGTTATGGCTTGCCTCAACCTGTACTAATTATTCCCAATAAGGGAGGCCATAGAGTCCATGTTTCTTTGGGTCTGGCTCACTTCACTTAGTATAACATTTTCCAAGTCCTTCCATTTCCTTACAAATGGAACAATGTCATTCTTTCTGATAGAGGCATAAAATTCCATTGTGTATATGTACCACATTTTCCTGATCCATTCGTCTATAGAGGGGCATCTGGGTTGGTTCCAGATTCTCGCTATGACAAATTGTGCCGCGATGAACATTGTTGTGCTGGTGGCATTACTGTGATTTTGTTTGTGGTCTTTTGGATAGATACCCAAAAGTGGGGCTGCTGGGTCATAGGGGAGTTCTATATTGAGCCTTCTGAGGAATCTCCATACTGCTTGCCAGAGTAGCTGAACCAGTTTACATTCCCACCAACAATGAAGTAGGGTTCCCTTTTGGCCACATCCCCTCCAACAGTTGTTATTATTAGTTTTCTTGATATATGACATTCTTGCTGGGGTGAGATGGAATCTCAATGTTGTTTTGATTTGCATTTCCTTTATGGCCAGTGATGTAGAGCATTTTTTCATATGTCTCTTGGCCATTCTCATTTCCTCATCAGAGAAGTTTCTTTGTAAGTCTTTAGCCCACTTGATGAGGGGGCTATTGGTTCTTTGCGGTTTTGCTTTGGAAGAAGGTAATTTTTTTAGTTCTGCATATATTTTAGAGATGAGGCCTTTGTCTGTTGAATGTCCGGTAAAGGTCTTCTCCCAGTCTGTGGGCTTTCTGTTTATCTTGCGAGCTATGTCCTTTGCCGTGCAGAAGCTCTGCAGTTTGATGCAGTCCCATTTGTCCAACCTTTCTTTGATTTGTAGCCTTTCAGGGTCTTTGTTAAGGAAGTTCTGTCCTGTGCCAAGGAGCCCAAGTGTTTCTCCTACTCCTTCCTTTAGTGTTTTCAGGGTGCCTGTTTTGATTTCAAGGTCTTTAATCCATTTGGAATTGATTTTGGTGCAGGGTGATATATAAGGATCTAGTTTTAGTTTGTTGCATGTGTTGAGCCAGTTTTGCCAGCACCACTTGTTAAAGAGGCTATCTTTCTTCCATACTATTGTTTTAGCTCCTTTATCAAAGATTAAGTAGGCGTAGTTCTGTGGGTTCAATTCTGGGTCTTCAATTCTGTTCCATTGGTCTTCAGGCCTGTTCCGGTGCCAATACAAAGCTGTTTTTATTACTATTGCTTTATAATACAGCTTGAAGTTGGGTATTGTAATTCCTCCAGCACTGTTCTTTCTGCTTAGGAGTGTTTTTGCTATTCTAGGTCTTTTATTGTTCCATATGAATTTCTGGATTGCTTCCTCTATTTCATTAAAGAATGGTGTTGGGATATTAATGGGTATTGCATTGAATTTGTAGATAGCCTTTGGCAATATTGCCATTTTTATTATATTAATCCTCCCAATCCAGGAGCATGGGAGGTTTTTCCATTTTCTTAGTTCTGACTTAATTTCATTTTTCAAGCTTTTAAAGTTCTCATCAAAGAGGTCTTTCACTTCTTTGGTTAAGGTTATTCCTAGGTATTTTATGTTTTTGGGGGCTATTGCAAAAGGAGTTGCTTTCCTGATTTCAGCCTCGGTCTTCGGGTTGTTAGCATAGAGAAAGGCCATTGATTTTTGAGGGTTTATTTTATATCCTGCAACTTTGCCAAAGTTTTGGATCAGCTCTAGTAGCTTGGGGGTAGAGTCTATGGGATTCTTTAGGTATAGGATCATGTCATCTGCGAAGAGAGAGAGTTTTACTTCATCTTTTCCTATTTGGATCCCCTTTATATTCTCTTCTTGCCTAATTGCTCTGGCTAGGAATTCTAGTACTATGTTGAAGAGCAGGGGAGAGAGTGGACATCCCTGCCTTGTTCCTGATTTTAAAGGAAATGGCTTTAGTTTTTCACCATTTAGAGTTATGCTTGCTGTTGGTTTGTCATAAACTGCCTTGATTATATTCAGGAATGTTCCCTGGAATCCCAGTTTTTCCAGGGCTTTTAGCATAAATGGGTGCTGGATTTTATCGAATGCTTTTTCCGCATCCAGCGATAAAACCATGTGGTTCTTTACCTTGCTCCGGTTGATGTGGTGGATTACATTAATTGACTTGCGTATATCAAACCAGCTTTGCATCCCTGGGATGAATCCAGTTTGATCGTGGTGTATGATTTTTTTTGATGACCTGTTGAAGTCGATTGGCCAGAATTTTGTTGAGAATTTTTGCATCTATGTTCATCAGGGAGATTGGTCTGTAGTCCTCTTTCCATGATGAGTCCCTGCCTGGTCCTGGGATGAGGGTTATACTGGCTTCATAGAATGAATCTGAAGGAAAAATCGACTTTGCTGGTCTGAAAATACAAATATTTCTTCCTTTATTCACTCATTTTCCCACTTTTTTGTGTGTGCCACTACTGGGGCTTGAACTCAGAACCTCATACTTGTTTTTTCACTTAAGGCTGGTGCTGTACCACTTCAGCCATAACACTACTTTTGGAGTCGTGTGTGTGTGTGTGTGTGTGTGTGTGAATGTGTGTGTATGTAATTGGAGGTAAGTCTCACAGACTTTCCTGCCCAAGCTGTCTTCGAACAACAATCAATCCCCATGATACTCATAGCTCAGCGCCTTAAAAGTTGAGATTACAGATGTGAGTTCCCTTTTCGGCATTATGCCCCTCCTATCTCATCTTTTTTTTTTTTTTAAGGTATGAGGGTTTCTGTGGGGCACCAGTGGCTAACACCTCTACATCTAGTTATTACTGAGGTGACTCAAGCCTGAGAACTGAGGATCACAGCTCAAAAGCAGCCCAAGCAGCAAAGTCTGTGAGACTCTATCTCCAATTAACCAACCACCATAAAATCAGAAGTGGCGCTGTGGCTCAAGTGGTAGAGCACAGGCCTTGAGCTGAAGAGCTCAGGGACAGTGCCCAGACTCAGAGTTCAAATCCCAGGACAAAAAAAAGTGGGTTTCCTTATGTTGCCTAGGCTGGCCTTAAACTCCTGGGCTCAAGAGATCCTCCCTCCAGCCTCAGCCACCCTGTTAGGTACATGATAGTATCAGCATAGCAATTCCCCTTGAAAAAACTAACAACCTCATCTATCTTAGCTTAACCCATCCGTGCCTGGTTTATTAGAGTATGGATCCCTAATTTTTCTACTTTTTGTTTTTATTTGTTTTGCCAGTCCTGGGGCTTGAACTCAGGGCCTGAGCACTGTCCCTGGCTTCTTTTTGCTCAAGGCTATCACTCTGCCAACTTGAGCCACAGCACCACTTCTGGGTTTTTGTATATATGTGGTGTTAATAATTAAACCTAGGGCTTCATGTATACCAGGCATTTTCCACTAGGCCATATACCCAGCCCTGGATCCCTTCTTTATGTAGCATCCTTAAAAAGTCCTTGGGGCTAATGGAGCTTGGCACCATCTGAAACAAGCCCATGGGGGAGGGGAGGCTAGACACCATCTTTTACTTCCTGCCAAATGGTTTTGAAATATTCATCATTTCTCTCAAATGACAATTATTTCTGTCCAGCCAGAAAACTCCTCCTTTGATGGCTTTTATCTCTTCTTAAAGGTGGGCATTTACTTCCAGCTGATGTTGCCATAAATTGTGGGAGTCCTGGTGCCAAGGCACCTTAAAGTCATGAATTTGTACAGATTGTCGCAATGCGGCTCCGGATATGTGATAGAAACTTAATCTCATGACCTTGCTTCCTAAGATGATAAAGATCAGGCCTTTAGACCAAGTCTGGTATATAGTGTTTAACATATGTTGGCTTGTATATGTATGGGTAGCAAATAATCTTAAATAAATAAATCCTTATTACATGGTGAAGAAAGACAGAATATGTACTTTCCTCATGAGCAAGGATGGAAGAGCTCTATTACATGGTGCAACTCTGGGCAGCACATACTTTCCATGCTCAGGAGGATAGATGAAGCACTTTCCATTCTGAGGAGAGTTGCAGGAATCACATTACATCTTGCCCCATGCTGGAGGAGAAATCTTCCATGTTCACAGAAGCTGGAGCGAACACATCCATATTCACGGAGAGTGAGATACACATTCCATGGGGAGGGGCCCTCAGTATCTATATGCCAGGGTCACAATCAATGAAGAACACAATGTATACAGCTGCAGGAGAAGAAATACTCCATGCTGAAACTCACTCCATCCACAGGGAATAGGAAGATATAGATATCATGCCTAACAAGCTGGAATCAAAGCTTTCCAAGGTAAGGATACAATTAGGAAACATTCCTTGCTGAGAAGGGCAGAAACCTTTTGCCGACATACATTTGACTCTTTCAAAAGAGATCTACCTTCATTAGCACAGTTGAAAGAGATGGGTTACATTCAGAGACAAGCCACAGGAAATGCACCTCAAGCCAACAGGGAAATGGGAGACAACCCATCTGCCCAGAGTAGAAAAATTAAACATGTGTTTGGTGAGGCAAGAAAATTTGCTCAGTGCAGGAAGAGAAAGGATGATTAAGTCTCACCTGATTATGCTATTGGGCTTTTGGTTATCTTCTTTTCCTGCTACTAAAGCCATAGCTCCATTTTGCAGATTTTTAGAGCTTAATTTCTGATAAGGCTCACCAATTTTTCAGCACTGACTGACTTTGCATCAGGATCCTCTGATCTCAAACTCAGTAGATGGAATCCAACCTGAGGAAAGATGGGAAAGGTTAGTTTCATCCTGGGAAGGGAAAAAAGTCATGAGTTTATGAGATAGATACCCTAAGTGAACACATACCTTTTGGAAGAGAGCATCTGAGAGTATATTCCATGTCTACTCAACACTTTCCTCCTTGAAAAAAGTGGTTCGATTCATATAGTACTGATGAGTCCACGGGGACGTTGTTTCTGTACTGAAGAAGACTAGAGGACACCCAAGCTATACTAAAGAGATTTTTGCACACCAAATCCTTTTGGAGTAGATTTGGAGAAGATATATATAGATGAAATACCATGAATGGTTGAATGCCATGTCGAGGAGACACTGAAGAAATCAATTCCATGCTTTCAAGAGAGAAAGAAAGGACAAATGTCAAGAGAAGAACAGAGCAAACAAGGAGGACTGAATCTTACAGAGACATCAAAATGACACTTACCTTTCTGGGGCAGACTGGATTAGATGGGGCCAGTACTATATATATATAGTGTCTATATATATATATACACATATATACATATATATATATATATATATATAGACACTGTCAATATATATATAGACACTGGATTCCCTGGAAAGGAGGTTCACATGGATTTCATGCTAAAGGGAATTTCACTGGATATTCTCCTTGCACTGAGGTGAGCAGAAGGTGTGGAATCAGGGAGGTACAGGACTAAACTTGAAATGTCCACAAAGGCTAAACCTGAGATATTCCATATTTGGACAATCTGATAGACACATTTCATGGAGAGCTGCCTTGAGCAGCCACATACCAGGGTAATGACTGATGAACAAAAATCCCCCCTAATTACATGTGCTAGAGAATAACAGCTCCATGATTATACTCATTCCAACAACAATTGTATGGGAAGACATGTATACCATGCCTACTAGCACTTGAGTCAAAGCCTTCCACAGTCAGGACAAATGTAGGGGACATTCCTTGCTGAGAATGACAGAAGTCCTTAGCCTACAAACTGAAGGAACTGTCTTAGGATAACTATCTTGATATGCAGAGTTGGAAGGGATGGATAACATGCAGAAAAGTCCTGCAAGTAATGCATCTCATACAACAGGGAAACCAAGGGCTCCCATCTGTATTGAGGGGAATAAAACCACATTTAGATATATCTTAATTTAAGAAGAAATGCAGATGCAGCCGTTGGAGGCTGAAAAGAGATGGTTATGTCTCCATTCTTTGTTTTCTTGTTTTGTGTCAATACTAGGACTTGAACTTGGGGCTAGGTCCCTATCAGTGACTGCTTTCACTCAACATTACCACTCTACCACTTGAGCTACATTTAGGCTTTGAGATTTTGTGGATAATTGCAGTTAAATCTTACAAACTCTTTTCCATGCCTTGGCTTTGAATTGGAATCTTCTGTCATCAACCTGAGCAGATGGATTCCAATTTGAGGACAAATAGAAAAGTCTTGTTACATCATGGGAAGGGAAATAGTGATGAAAAGACTGCGGTTAACACTTTTCTCTCTGAGGAGAGAGTAAAAAGTGTTAGAGAGTATTCCATGCCTATTAGATACCTCCCTGACAGAGAAGGGGATTTAGAAGCATTTCATACTGAGGAATCCACAGATACATAAGGTCTCTGTTGAAGAAGATTGGAAAACACCCATGCAATACTGAGTAGATTCTTCACATGGATTTCTTGCAAAGTAGATCTCAAGAAAATATGCTGTGAAGCCATTAAAGTTGTTGGCTCTCATTTTGAAGAGAGATTGAAGAAATCAACTCCATGCTCTGACAAGAGAAGGAAAGAAGAAAGGTCAAGAGAAGATTTGAGGAAACAAATATGACTTTCTTTCTGCTAACAAGACACAAAATGACACTTACCTTCCTGTGGAGAGCTGGATGATATGGCTTTGATGTTTAAGAGAATTGGAATATCCACATTCTCTTCAGAGAAGGTGCATATGCTAAAACGAATTACACAAGGGGTACTTCTCACAGTGAAATGAGCTAAAGGACAGGGATTCAGGATTGTACAGGCCTACACTTGATATTTCTCTTCCTCAGATCTGGAAGAAACAGATCCACCCTGAGGAGGCCTGGAAGACATGTACTTCAGGATGAGGACAACTGGAGTAGATACTTTCCAGGTTGACGACAGCCTAAGAAAATCCATTCCTTGCTCAGGGGGACTGAACATGTACTTTCCATGTGAGCAAGGATGAAAGAAATTCATTGCGTGGTGAGCCACTTGGCAGCACACAAATTCCATGTGCAGGAGGATGAGGACACACTTTCCATCTCTGCAGAGCTGTGAGGAGCTATTTACCACTGAACCAAAGTAGAGGAAACATCTTGCAGCTTCACAAAGACTGGAAATGAGCCATTCCAAAGTCAGGTACGCTGCACCACCCATGGATATCTATCCTCAGTACCCACACGACAAAGTCACAATGGATGGAGACAAAGAAACCCATGCCCACACATACTGGAGTACAACTAATCCATGCTGAAGCTCACTCTAATACACAAGGCAATAGGAAAAGACGGATTCCATGACTAGTAGAGCTGGAGTCAAACCCATCCATGGTTAGCACAAATATAGAATTTCCTTCCTGATAAGGGCAAAACCTATTTGCCTTCATGTTGGAGCATACTTCGAAGGTAACCTGCCTTGATTTGCAAAGCTCAAATGAATGGATTTATGCAGAGCAGACATGCAGGTTATGTGTTTCTGGTAACAGGCAAACAAAAGAGACACACCTCTTCTGAGGAGAAAGTTATGATACATTTCATGCTAGGGGAAGCTAAATTAGACACCCCGTGCCCATAGGATGATAGCTCATATACAGGCATTGCAGGCTCGTTAGAGATGGATAACTATCAGTCCATTCTGGGTCTTGGATTTAGTTTTGGCTTCACTGGGTTTTCTGTGGCTCCTAGGGCAACTAATCCGGACCTGGGAACTGTCCATGACCTATTGCTTTTTCTCCTAAAATATATTTCTCTAACATTTAGCTACAGCTCCAGTTCTAGCATTTTGTGTGAAGTGACAGATAACAGCTTCCTGGATTCACTTCCACAGGCTGACTTTGAAGAGGTATTCTTGGATCTCAGAGTGAGCAGATGGATTCCAATCTGAGGAGAGGTGAGAAAGATTTGATTCTGGGAAGCCAGCAAAGTGATGATTTCTTGATAATGACACCCTAAGTTAACACTTACCTCTTTGAGGAGAACACAAATATTTTCAGAGTATTTCATGCTTGTGAAACACATTCCTGTTAGAAGAGTAGTTAGATGCATTTCATGCTGAGATATACTCAGGAACATTGCTCCCAGGTTGAAGACGACATGAGTACCTGGATGCTATGCTAAATTTGAATACAGTACACTGCAGCAAAACTCTGCACTTATGAAGCTTATCACACATTTCTAACCTGCAATCAACCCAACACAAAACAACAGCACCCAAAGCGTAAAGAATCATACTTATGCATTCTGTCCTTGGGCAAAACTTGCACTTTAGTAGTCACAAAACCGCCACAGGTCTGCAGAATCGAGCATGTTACATGGTAACTGCAGTGAGGTACTCAGAAGCCTCTCATTCCTGGGATACCATAAGGGAACCCATGCTTCAAAAAAACCACATAACAGATTCAGAGTAAAGGAAAATGTTGAGAGTTCAGCTTCACACTGAGAGGGGACCAGGTGGAATCCTATTGACTCTTGATAGGCTTATTGACCCTGATAAGAAGGAAGCGTTCCCAAAGAATAGGGAAGAGAATGAGCAAAGGGAGAAACAGCACAATGTCCTGGGAGTATAGTGAGGTATTCAAGATGACTGGAGCACAGAAGTTATTCCAGGGGATTGATAAGGAATGTGCTGGCAAAGAGACACAGAGGAGTTAACAAAGTGATTTATAGGTCACATGAAAGAACATACAAGATCCTCAAAGCAATTAAAAACACTCTGGGTGCCAATGTATCAAATCTATAATCTCAACTACCCAGGAGGCTGAGATGTGAAGATGGATGTTGGATGCCAGCCAGGCAGGCAAATATGACACGACCTTATCTCAAATTAACCAGCAAAAAAGTCCAAAAGGAAAGTGTAGCTTTGCATGAAAATTCCCAGTATCACAGTAAGGCCCTAAGTTCAAGCCCTAGTATACACACATATGCTGGCCTGATTTACCTCCCCTGGTGCGGAGATGCTAAGCTTACTCCCTTATCAGTGCTCCCCTTTTCACCCTCTCCCCTGGGTGCCCAACCCGCAGGCGGTCAAGGTGGAGTGAAGGGACATGGGCAAGCCTAAGGTGCACATGGTCGAACAAGATCCCTTTGCCTCCCTCCTTACCCACCAAGGAAGCCAGGCGCACACGGATCTCAGAGAAGCTTCAGAGAGCAATCTGGTTTATTACGGTGGGGCTTATATTAATATAGTGATGATGATGAGGAGTGAGCAGGAGCTGGCGATGGGCTGGCGATCTTGTCTGTCTAAGAACAGCTCCCAAGGACCTCCCTCATGGACTAACATCACTTTTCATAGGACTGCCCTTTGGGAAAACCCGCTAAAAGGGAGCACACGTGCTCTCTGGCACAAGGTGGAGGATGGTCTCAAAGCTACCCCTTCTGGTTCTGGACCCAGAAAGCGATAGCTGTGGCTTACACATGGTCTCATGGCTGGGGTAAGGGCGGCATCTCGGGAGCACTCTCGTTGCCCTTCCCCCTTCAAGGCCAAGCTGAATCCCCCAAAACACACACATGCACACACACACACACACACACACACACACACACACAATCACACACATATTTAAAAATGCTGAGGAAACAGAAAAGGCAGAAATATCTTTGAAACAAACATTTATTATAGTCGCTACAGTGTGACACATGTAATCACATTTTAGTCTTAATGAAAAGACTGATGGAAAGTAAAACAACTGTTATTTAACTAAGGCTGAAGGTAATTTGTAGATATGAAATAGAAATCAAAACTGATGCATGGTTAGGAAGAATTAGAATGAGTCATTCTCTGAATCTTGAGAAACAATTTGACTTATCATTTAGCTGCACAAATTGATTGGGTGAGGAATGAAAGTCAGGATGGATATTCAGGAGCCATGTTCTCAGTTGTGATGAATCAAACTTCCTGCGAAGCCAATATGAAATGTGCTAGTGGTCTTGTCTTTAGGAAGACATGGCCAAAGGCCACCTGGAATAAAAGGAGATCATGAGGGGGGAAGTGCATCATGCTAGTAGGTGGAGGATGAGGGGTCCCCCACTCTGGTGTCTCCTTGTGGTGTGGTATCAAGGCACACTGTACCTGTACACCAGAGCAGTTGCAGTGTCATTTATTCCACAATGAGCTCTATGGAGGTCGACAGCAGGACAGGAGGATTATGGGTACACGGTGAAGCCAGCAATGGCAATCCATCCAGGAGACCATAGCCTATCCTAGACCACTCCTTGTAAAAGGCCTGTGTATCCCTTTGCGGATACCTGTGATTGGAGGGAAAGTAATAGCTGTAAACAAGCCTGACTTGCCCATACATTGTACAGAATCTGCTGCCCCATAATGGAGTTGCAGTCAATGATGGGCCACAGAGGCAATAATGATGCTATAGGCCAATCTTTCCACATATCATCTGTCTAGATGTAGGCGTGGACAGGCTATGGTTTTCTGCTGCTACTGAAACACATAATAGACAATTTCCTCACAATGTGATCATGACTTTTGCAACATGATCCTGGTTGCCTTGTCAATGCGTTTTCTCTGCCAGATCTGTGTGAGGGGCTTCAGGGTACCAGGAAATGCTTTTGGGGTATAGTAGCCTCACACAATTAAAAAGAATGCTAATGAAAGACAGGAAGATGTCAGTGAGGGCAGCGTGGGTCTTCCAGGCAATAAGGGATTCTCAGAAGGAGAGAGTCTGTCAAACATTTTAGACTGTAGGGAGCTTGCAGGTTGTCTAATGTGGGTTAAGAAGATCACTGAGTCGACCCACAATCCAATGGATTCCTAATATTGGTGAGAGGTAACCTATTCAGCCAACAGGGGCAAGAAAGTCCTCATCCACTACCTCTGTCCAATGCTGCTCCAATGTGTGCAGAGTCTGCTCCCAGGAGACAATGAAGATCCTCATCCTTATAACTATGGTCCCGGGAATCTGGACACATCTTTCAGGTCTGATTAGTATCTGTTGCTTTCCCCTTAACCAAGGCTTCTCTCTTAGTGAAAGGCAGTTGTCAAACTACAATTCCAATGAACTAGGGGAGACAGAATTCATGCTTTGGTGTCCTAGAAGGAAAAAAATGTCTCTAATCAGGCAGAATATTCAAAATATACAGGCAGAATATTCTTGGGAGAACATGCCCACATTAAATGTACCTATTTGGACCTCACAAGCAGCACCTCTACTTGGAGGTTGCCATTACATAGTCAGCAGGGAAAGTGGACCTAATGAGAAGTGGTCTTTGTGGGCACATAGCATGGGGATTGCAATTCTTACTCTTCACTTTGCTTGCACAGTGAAAGCAATCACATGACAAGCAAGGTTCTGGCTGCCAAGGCCCGGAGAAAGAAAGAGACTAAAACCCTGAGTTTACAGAGAGGAAAGCCAGCAGTGGTTGCATTCATGGTCCCTTCTGTAGACACCCTCACTTTCTGATTTGCAGTTTGGTGTCTCGTTAAAAGTATATCTGATAACAAGTAATAGGCCAGAGGTAGCTCACGCGTGAAATTCTGTGATACTAGCAATATGAGGATCATTGTTCAAAGCCACCCAAAGCAAGAATTACAGGAAGATCCTTCTCCCCAGTTAACCATCAAAAAAAGTTGGGAGAGGAGCTGAAACTCAACTGGGAGAACACTAGTCTTGAGCATAAATGTTAAGAGACAGTGATTTTGCAATAAAATCAAGCCCCACTACCTGCAAAAAATGAATAGAAAAAGAAAAAACAAGAATGAACAAGGCTGGTGCATCACACCTGTGAGAACAGCTCCTCAGCATGCTAAGGCTTTTTGTGTGTGAGTGTCTGGGCTGTGAACTCAAGACCAATATGCTCTTTCTTAGCTACTCCGTTCGAGGTTTCCAACTCTACAAGTTGGATCACATTTTCATGTGTACATGGCTCAAATGCTACAGTACCTGATATCAATTAAATGCCCAATAGAAAACAGAAGGCCCTGAGTTCCAAATTGAAAAAATAAAAATTTTAAATTGACTACAACAATAAAGATCACATACTCTGTGTATAAGAAGAAGAAATCACGCAAGTTAGCAGAAGATAGATCACCCAAGCTGAGTTACAACAGCATTAGACAGAAATCAGGCAGAGGAGAGCTGCAGTAGATATAGTCCAGGCCAACAAGCACTATACTAACAAGATTACAAGGTAAAGAATTCTGGAATTGACACTTACCTTGCTGGTAACAGCTGCTTTAAACACATGTCATGTTGAGATGCTGAGTGGAATGACTCATGGTGAGGAAAGCTGGAATAGGTGTCTTCCTTGATGTAAAGAAATAGAGCTGACATATTCATGCTGTCACCTGCCAAAAGAGATGCATTTCATAATAAACATGTATGAAACAGAGTTCACATGTAATAAGCAGATTACAAGAGTGGGTATCTACCTTGTTTAAGACACCTGGAATAAAAGGAGATCATGAGGATGAGACATGGACATGAATATTCCGTGCTGAATAGAGATACCATCATGGAGACTAGTTTCACCATGGGGAGAGATTCAAGCCATTGACTCCATCCTGAGAAAAGATGGAAGAGATGTATTTGGGAAATAAGGAATGAGGAAGGACATGAATACATGCTAAGGAGACCCTAACTTGACACTCACCTAAGCATGTAGAGCTGAGAAGTGGATTCCAGGACAAAGAGAACAGTAGTACATTCCATGCTGAGCAGAGTAGATGAGGAATCCTGAAGCTGAAACTTACCTTAGTAAGCAGGGCTCAGATAGGTGGATTCCAGGACAAAGACAGCTGCAATACATGCCATACTCAGGAGAGTGTGAGATGATTCCATGATAAAGAAAGTTGGACTACAAATTTACCTCCCTGAAAAGAGCTGGAGTAAATGCTGATAAGAACTGGAACATTTACATTCCATTCCCTGGAGAGCAAGAGAAGGTGTATTCCATGGTAAGGACACTTAAAACTAGATGCATTTCGTGCTGAGCTGTGTGAGCAACAGGAGATCAATTCCAGGCTATACAGTTCTTCAGGAATGCTGCAGCAGAAATATGCTATGTTGTTGTGCAAATGACTTGTATGTAACAAGACTAGAAAAGTCCTCCAAGATAGGGTGTTGTTGAAGATTTCTAGCCCTTGTAGAGATGCTGAAACTCACTTCATCCTAATGAAAACTAGGAGAGGTATATCATGTGCCTTGGAATATACCTATGAGAGCTGAAATCAGACATCCATGGTGATAGATATAGGAACACAGGTTGAAAAGGACAGAAATGATATATTCCATTCCATACTGTGATGAACAGAAGATGGACGATTCCACAGTGCTAAAGTAAATGTGTAGCTTGCTTAATATAGCCCATAGATAGCTCTCATGTTAAACAAGAAAGGCATCCAATGAGGAGTAAAGTTGGAGGACATACATTTCATGTGGAAGAGAGCTGGAGGAGACACATTCCAAGTTGAGGAGAATTGTAGAAGGTATATTCTCTGCCAAAGAAAGTCACAATAGACAGATTCCCTGACGTGGACATATAGAATACATGCATTCCATGCTGATGGGAGTTGGAACCAGCGCATCCTGTCCTTAGTAGAACTGATGTTGATAGAATCCATGCTGAGGAGAATTGAGGTAGATGCACTCCATGTTAAAGAGTGGTATACTTCCCAGTTACATGCTGGAGAGTGTTCAGTTCACACTTACCTTACTGACAAGAGCTGCTTTTAACAATGCCATCCTGAGAGCCCCAGCTTCACAGAGATGAGATGATGCATGCTAGGCTGAGCTAACATACAATACAGATTCCAGCCTGACTCCAGAAACTGACCGTGAAGAAGAGAGCTGCTCTAGCCACAATTCATACTAATGAAAATCTGTGGAATTGCACTTCTTGATAAGAAAAAGGAGAAGTAAGGTACTCCTCATGGAAAATAGAAAGGGACACACATTGCAGGCTGAGAGGAGATGGAGAAGCAGCATTCCTTGCTCAAGGCAGCTGGAGTAAGCAAACTGCTGTGTGTCGGGAGACAGATGGTATGTGTTCCAAGTGAATGAGTCATGGTGCAATCCCATGCCATATTGTAAGTTGCTTGAATAGACACATTCCAATGTAGGGAGACATGAGGGCGACAGTCTGTAATTTTTAGAGGACTAGGGTAGACATATTCTATAATGGTATAACTATACATGTCAACATGCTGAGGAGAACTGAGTTAGTAATTACCTACCTGAAGAGGGCTGCCTTACATCTATATTCCATTCTCAGCACAGCTGGAGTAGACAGCTTCGACCAAAACAAAAGCTGGACATGATACTTACCTTATGAGTAGAGTTGCACATGCTACATTCCATGATGCTGAGTACAAATCGACTGTAGCATCATTCCTTCCTGCAGAAACATGAGGTAGACATAAACCATGAAAATAAATTTGAGCACAGAGATTCCATGCAGCAAAGAGACGGAAGAGATTCATTTCATGCTGTGAGCCATGAGGGAAAATATTCAATACTGCAGGAAGATCCAGGAAGGAGATGGTTTCATGATGACAAAAGCTTACCCAAAGGAAATGCTTGCCTTCTTGTGGGAATTGGAATATATGCATTCCGTGCCAAGAAGAACCGAAGCACGTGGATCTCATTCCATGATAAGCAATCCTTAAGAGAACATTCAGCTTGCTGCAGAGAGCAGGAATCCATGACAACCCTCAGGAGACTTGGGACACATCCTCTTCATGCTCTAGAGAGCAATGACAAATACATTCCTTGTTGAGAAAATTAAAGTGGATCTATTCCTTGATGGAGTGAATAAAAGGAGGTGTCCTTCAGTTCTAGAAACCTGTCCTTGACATTTTCCATCCTCCGGGAAACTGGGATCCAAACTTCAGATGTGCTGTAAGAACTACTTTAGACTGGGAACTGGAGTAGACACATTCTAGGCAGAAAGGCACTGAAGCATATAGATTCCACCTGAGGAAGGCGAGAGGAGGTTGAGTTGCAGAATATTACTCTTATGCTCAAGATAATGCTGAGGAAACCTGGGCCCACACTTGGAGGAGACATATTCCACATGCCCCAAACTGGCGGAGATATATTCTACTTGCCCAAACTGGCAGACATAATCCACATGCCTGAAAGAGGAAAAGACATATTCCTCTTGCTCAAAACTGGAGGAGGCACATTCACATTCTGCATTGACAAGAGCTGAAGAGAGGCAATTCCACATTGAGTAGCGGTGGATGAACACATTGCATGTGGAGGAAAGCTGGAGAAACACATTGCATGTTGTGGTTATCTGGAGTTTCCATGCTCCAGACTGAGGGATGTTGGAACAAGAGCCATTATTTGCTGAGGAGAATCCAATTATGCAATTATATGATTATCCAATTACCCAATTATACAATGACAAGACCTGGGAAAATCTCACTCCACACTCAAGTGAAGTGAAGGAGATGCATTGCAGGCATTGTACAGTTGGAAAGCCAAAATTTCCTGACGTGGCATCCATGGCTGTAATTCATGCATAGTAGAGATGGAACAATCACATTTCATGCTGAGGAACATTGTAAAGTTTGACTACAGCGATTCCAAGTTGATAAGAGTATGAATAGATAGCTACCATACAGGGATGGTCTAAATAATTTGCATTCTGTATTAAGCCGATGTATTCTAGGCAAGGAACATGTTACTAGCAAGCTGCCTACTCAAGAATGCCACACTTGAATCTTATCTTGCTGACAAAAGCTGCTTTAAGGACATCTCTAACGAAACAGATCCCAATTCTGTACATTCCAAGATAGGGAGAAATGTGGTGGCCAAGAATCCATGCAACAGGCTGCTGGGATTTCTTACTGAGGAGAACTGGAGCTGATCCATTCCATGACAGAAATACAGAAGCCCATACTCTATGCAGGAAAATCCTGGAGTTGAGAGCTGCCTTGCTTACCAAAGATGGAGTTGATGGTTCCTGTGCCAAGGACAGCCTTAATGCTTGAGAAGAACTGAATGAGCCGATTTCCAAAGGAAGCGAACTAAACATACATATTCCCTGCTCAAGATACATGCATTGTACGCTAAAGATAACCATGGGATATGCCGTTCATGCTCAGAAGAACTGGAGGAGAAACATTCTAGGGTACAGAATACATCTATACATATCCCCAGATATAGAGAGCTGGTACACTCTCATTACTTTTACAAAAAAATGAGAGGATTTCCATTCCATGTCTTGTACCTGTGGAAACCAACCCTTCCATACTCTGCCTCTGTTCATTTCATGCTGATGACAGGAATAAGGTAAACCCAGGCTAGCAAAACCTGCAGTAAATCGTTGATGGACTCCATGAGGGACGCCACATTCGATTCTGTGCTGGGCTTGGTCACTGTACTGGGCTTGAACAGAGCTACAGTGAAGGTATTCCATGACAAAGAGCTGTGAGCTAGCCAGACTCCATGCTGACAGAAACTGGAGTTGATGCATACCTTGCCAAGGAGAACTGCCTTTAACACTTGCTAGGCTGACATGTTGAGGACAGGCATCCCAGCAAGCGTACATAGAGTAAGTGCATTTTTTGGATATAATTCTTCCTAAGAAATATGGCTGGAGTGAAAAGTATTCCAGGCCAAGTACAAATGGGAAAAAAACAGGCCGTGCTGATAGGCGTTAAAACATATGCTTACCTTTCTGGGAATGAAACACACATATAAACACATGCCATGTGCAGTGTGCTTGAGATCACATTCTTTGAGGAAGAGTGCAGGATCGATGCTCCTTAATGCTCTAAGGGTCCCTTGATTGGGCAGAAAACTCCTTAGTCATGTTGAATAGAAAGGAGGTAAACAGATCTCATGCTGAAGAGACAGTAGAAGCAGTCCATGACAAAGAGCACTATGTCAGCAGCAAGAATGCATGCTAAAGAATGGTTGCATTCATAGTTACCTTACTGATGAGAGCTGCTTTAAACACATACCATGCTGAGATCCTGAGTAGTAGAAGGAAGCAAGCATGCTAAGGAGAACTGAATTAGGTGTATTCCTTGATGAAGAGAACTGGTGCTGATTCCACCCCTATTGAAAGCTACTACAATATAGATGGATTTCAAAACAAAAGAAAGGTAGTAACCACATTTCACATTTATTAAACACAATACTGGAGTGGATAGTTACCTTACTTGAGTGAGCTGGAACCACTGAACACCATGCTGAGAAGAACTAGAATTCAAATATTTCATGCTGAAAAGAGATGGTGTCGAAATATTCTGAATGTTTTTGTGGAGATAATTTCACCATGAGATGAGATACAAGCTATTCATATCATTCTGAGAAGATGGAAAATATACATTTTGAAATAAGAGGAAGGAGACAGAATTCCATTGTAAAGAGACCCCGATTCCAGGCTGTACAGGCTGTAGTTCATAGAGGTTTTCCTCAGGAGATCTGCATTAATACCTGCAGCTCCATTTCTTCCACGCCAAGGAAAACTGGAAGAGATGCATTTCAGCCTGTCGAGAATCCAAATACACATACTCCCTCCTTGGGGAGAGTAAATTGAGTTAAAATCCATACTGAGGCAAAGTAGAGTAGACACATCCCAAGTACAAATATCCTCAAGTAAAGAACAAGTCTTCAGGAAACCTGCATCAGAAGCATTCCATTGGTGTGTCCTCAAATGAATATGATATCGCTTAATATACCAGGAGGAGACCTATTCCATGATAGGATACTATGCAAACATTCTATTCATTAGAGTGCTCCTGACATTCACTGCCTCCTAATGAAAACCGAGAGAGGAGAATCACATCTCAAGCATTACACCTAGGAGAGGTGGAATCAAAGATTATCATGGTGGCAAAGCAGGAACAGAGATTGACAAGGCTGGAACAGGTATATTCCATACTGAGAAGATCAGAGATGTTCAATTCCTCATAGTGCTGGACTAGAGTTGGAATACACATGTACTTTGTTCAGCAGAGCTGGAGTAGATCTCATGCTAAACAGACATAGTAGAAAAGCATCCCATGATGAGAAGACTTGAAGAACAAACATTCCCTGAGCAGAGAGCTGCTGGAGACACATTCCATGTTGAGTACTGGAGAAACATTGCACACTGAGGACA
Source organism: Perognathus longimembris pacificus (assembly GCF_023159225.1). Taxonomy (NCBI): domain Eukaryota; kingdom Metazoa; phylum Chordata; class Mammalia; order Rodentia; family Heteromyidae; genus Perognathus; species Perognathus longimembris. The sequence goes on from NC_063161.1 coordinate 51,838,922, forward strand.
GCGCAGTAGACACATTCCCTGATACAGAGAGCTAGCATATGTGCATTTCTTGCTGAGGAGAGCTGCTGGATTCTCGCTCCATTGTGAAGTGGACTGCACAGATATCATTTCTTTTATACTGGAAATGATACCTGAGTGAGCTCTGCGGATTCATTTCATGCTGAGAAGAGCAGGAGTAGACATGTTTAATTCTGAGGAAAGCCATCATAGATGGGATGATGGGTTCCATGAGGACATGGAGTGCTGCATATACATTTTGTGAAAGGGGCACACTCCTCCTGAGTAGAAGTGAAGTCCAACAGATCCCATGCTGAGGAGAGCTGAGCTAGATGTACTCCATGTGAAGAAGCACTATACTCACCAGATTCCAGGCTGGAGAATGCAAGTGTTGACACTTACCTTGCTAACAAGATCTGATTTCATCCCATGTGTTTCTGAGAGCCTTAGCTTCATCCAAAGGCACCTGGTGAAGACAGCTGGAGGTGGTGCATTACAAGCTGAAAGGACAAGCAACAGATAGATTCCAAGCTGCACTCTGATGCACTAGAAACTGACTGTGAGGACGAGAGGTGGTTTACTCAAGTTTCATGCTGAGGAGAACCTGAGGAGGTACACTACATGCTGAGCAGAGATAGAATAGTGTGCCCTTTATAAAACAACAAAAAAACAAGTGGACAAATTATCTGTGCTGTGGAGAGACAGGGTAGGTGCATTCCTTATTCAAGACATCTGAGTAGATGTGTTGTTCAATGAAATGATTTGGATGATATACATTCCAAGAGAAGGAGACATGGGCCGGCTCATGATATGTTGGAAAGAACATTCCATCATTCCCTTGTACAGAGACATTAGAGACACATTCTATGTCTCTCTAGAGAGACTGTACTACACACATTCTATGCTATAAAGACACATATTTGAAATAGATTCCATGCTACGTGTTGAGTTATGTATTACCTGAGGAATAAGATGCTACCTGAGGAATGTGATGCCCCACTACAAATGAATGGATACCAAAAATATGGTACCTGGGCTAGGAATATGGCCTAGTGGCAAGAGTGCTTGCCTCATACATATGAAGCCCTGGGTTCGATTCGGCAGCACCACATATATAGAAAACAGCCAGAAGTGGCACTATGGCTCAAGTGGCAGAGTACTACCTTGAGCAAAATAAGCAAGGGACAGTCTGAGCCCGAGTCCATGGCCCTGGAATGGCAAAAAAAATGTGGTACCTATACACAATGGAATACTACATAGCGATTAGAAATGATAAAATGTTGGTATTCACAGGAAAATAGTTAGGACTTGAAAAAATGATGTTGAGCGAGGCAAGCCGAGAACACAGAGGGGACAATAGAGATCAGGTCTGCAAAACAGAAAACTTCTTCTCAAATGGTTTTTCCACAGATTTGGGTCAGCAACCTTACATTGTTTATAAGCAAAAACAACTCCAACAGAAGGACACAGGAGGATTCTATTGTTGACGTTACATTTAAAGTTCTAGGTGAATTTCCTTTGGTGTACGCTACATGGTTACTCTATAGAATGTTGGTACAGTGGGTACTGCATATATGCCTACCTGATCTAAGGAAGGAAAAGAAACATGAGAGTGTAAGATATCACATGAAATGTACTCACTGCCTTCTTATGTAACTGTACCCTTTTGCACAACACCTTGTCAACAAAATTTAATTAATAAAAAAAGAAATTTCCTGAGGAGGGATGCATAAGATATATTCCATTCAGAACACAACTGGGATAGACAAATTCCACAGTGAGGACAGCAGGGGATACTTACTGTTTGAGGGGAGCTGCATTTCAATTTTTCTATGCTAGAAACAGCGACAATAGCTTTATTACATCCTGCAAAGAGATAGATAAACATGGACTGTGAGGAATGAACTCAAATACATTGATTCTACCTATCAAACAGACTGAAGTGATGAATTTTATGGTCTTAGCAAAGAGGGAAAAGATTCAGTCTTGCATGTGAATACAGAATGGAGATGGTTCCATGCTAAGAAATGCTTGCCCCAAATAAATGCTTACCTGACTGAAGAGAGCTGAAAGAGTGGCATTCCATGCCCAGGAGAACAGGAGCACACATATTCCATGCTGAGGAAGTGGGAGCAGATGATAAAAAATCCTAAGGGCAACATCACATTCCTACAGAGAGCTGGAATCCTTGATTGCCTTGCTGAGGAGACTTAAAACAGATCCACTTCAAGTTCTCAAGAGCAGTGATAGATACATTCAATGCTAAGAAAAATTAGAGTGGATCTATTCCCTCTTGGAGTGAGCAAAAGGAGATGTCCTTCAGACCGTGCAGGGATAGCCATATTTTTCTGCCTGGGAAAAATGGCCACCCTTTTGAGTAGTGCTGGAGGAGACACATTATTGCCAATGCACTGGAGGAGACACATGCCATGCTGAGAAAGGCTGGAACAGATAAGATTCCACATGTAAAGGCTGGAGGAGCCCCACTCCTGTAGAAGACCTTCAGCCATCACTTTTCATGTGCATGACGATGGAGGAGGCATATTCCATGCTGGGAAGTTAATAGACATATTCCACAGTCCCAAAATTGGGTGGACATATTATTCTTCATTCTCCAAAACTGGAGGAGACATATTCCACATGCCCAAAACTGCTGGAGATATAGTTCAGGCTGAATTGAGGACTCGCATTCCACACTGAGGAGAGGTAGATGAACACATTCCATGTGGAGGGAAGTTGGAGAAACTCACTGCATTGTGTGCTGATATGGAGAACACATACTCCAGAATCATGAATGCTGGAACAAGAGGTATTCTCTGCTGAAGGGAACTCAATTATACAATTTCCAAAAAGACAAGAGCTGGGTGAGTCTTATTTTAATCTCACGTGGGTTGGAGGAGATACATTGCAGGCAATGTATAGCTGGAAAGCAGACCTTTTGTAAAACAGTACCTATGGCTGCGGTACATGCAGAATTGAGATGGGGTAATCGGATTTCATGCTGCAGAGCATTGTAACGTTGTGTACTAGGAGTCCAGGATGACAAGAGTGAGAATAGACAGATTCCATGCAGATATAGGCTGAAGAAGTATTCAAGTAGCCAACTGCAGACTCAAGAATACCATACTTGAGGGGCTGGGGGGTGTGGCTTAGTGGGAGAGTGCTTGCCCAGCATGCACAAAACCCTGGGTTCAATTCCTCAGCACCAAATCAACAGAAAAAGCCACAAGTGGCACTGTGGCTCAAGAGAGACAGTGCTACTAGCCTTGAGCAAAAAGAAGTCAGGGACAGTGGTCCAGAGACTGGCCAAAGAAAAAGGAAGAATACCATACTGGAAACTTACCTTGCTGGCAAGGTTTGCTTTAAAGACATGTCATACTGAGAGCTTGCATAGAGTATCCAAGCAAAACATTGTGCAGTTTGGTGCATTCCAAGAATAGGAGAATTGTGGGAGACAAGAGTCCATGTTGTAAGGTGCTGCTCGAATAGGCACTTAGACATTCTTGAGGAGATCTGGAGCTGATCCATTCCATGTCAGAAACACAGAATCCCATGCTCCATGCAGGAGACTCCAAGGGCTGAGACCTACCTTGTTTACCAGACGTGGAATTGATGGATCCTATGCCAAGAACAGCCTCCAGGAAACTATTTAATCCTGAGAAGGACTGAAGAAGAAGTCACATTTTCTAGGGAAGGAACCTGAACAAGAGAGTCCCTGGTGAAGACAGCTGCATTACATGCATTCTTTGGTGAAAAAAGCCATGGTAAATACATTTGATGCCTGGGCAAATTGGAGGACAAACATTCCATGTACAGAACACATTTATATACTTTCCCAGAGAAGGAGAGCTGGTTCATCCTCAGTATAATGTCAAACAATGAGCAATACAGGTATTCCATCATTTGTACAACTGGAAATATGAACCTCCATACTGAGTGGCCAGCTGTACATGCATTTTATTATGATAAAAGAAATCACAAGGGATATTCCAAGCTGTAAAGACCTGTGGTAACTGGGTGATTGATTCCATGATGACAAGATTTGCAGAAGACAAGTTCCCTTCTGTGTTGGCTTTGATCTGAGCTGCAGTAGACAAATTCCATGACACGGAGCACTGAACTAGTTAGACTCCATGCTGACAAAAAGTGGAATTGACATGGATCTTGCCGAAGAGAAGTACCTTTAACATATGACAGGCCGACCCTCTGAGGACAGAGCCCCCACCTAGGCATACACCTAGAGAAGCTATATTTCTTGATGAAGACAGCTGGACTGGACATATATCATCCTAAGGAATCTGGCTGGAAGAAATGGATTCCAAGCAAACATAAAATGTGAAATCCACATACCACGCTGCAGGGTACTAAAGCAGACACTTCTCTGAAGATGAAAGCTTTAGACATATTCCACATTACAGGTGCCTGAGTAGATCACATTCTATCAGGAAGAGTACAGGATGTAGGCCCCTGAAGAGCCTAGTGGTCACTTCAGTGAACAGAAACCTTCTCAACCAAGCTGAGTAGAACAGACGTAGACAGATTTCTTGTTGAGGAGACTTTCAGGACAACGAGAACTGTATTAACAAGACTGCATGCTAAAGCATACTAGCATTGACACTTACCTTGTTGAGAAGAGTTGCTTTAAATACACGCCATCCTAAGACCCTGAGTAGAAGTAACCATGCTGAGGAGAGCCGGAATAAGTGTATTCCTTGATGAAGAGAAAAGAACACAGAAATAAGCTGTAACAGATTTCACATGTATTATGCACACTGCTGCAGAGGACATTGATATTACTTAAGAAAGATGGAATAAATAGATGTCATGCTGAGGATAACCAGTATTGATATCTACTTGTTTTGGGAGGGGGGTTCAGTCATGGGACGTGCCCTCTGGACTTGGGTGCTGTCCCTGACCTCTTCACCTCTATCACTTTAGCTGCAGCACAACTTCAGGTTTCCTGCTGGCTTACTGGATGTAAGCGTCTCACAGACTTGCTGCCTCAGATCTCAGCCTCTTGAGTAGCTAGGACTACAGGCATGAGTCACTGGTGTCTAGAAGCATCGACATTTTTTATGCTGAATAGACATGGCATCAACACATCCCATACTGAAAGAAGTTTTGGAGACCAATTCTGTCATGCAGAGATGCAAGGCATTGATTTCCTTATGTGGAAATTTGGAAAAGGTGGATTTGGAAATGAGGAAAGAGAAAGGAGAGAAATCCATGCTAAATAGACCCCAAGTTGACACTTACCAAGTTCAGATACTTGGATTCCAGAACAGACAGAACAGTGGTATATTCCATGCTGAGCAAAATGCACAGTAATTCCATGATAGAGAAATGTGGAGTGCTCATTTATCTTCCTGAAAAAGCTGGAGAAAATGCTTTCAATGCTTAGTAGAACTGGAGCACATTTATCCCATTCTCTAAAGAGCAGGAGGAGCTGTATTCTATGATAAGGACAGTAGACTAATTCTTCCTGATGTGAGTGAGTGCCAAGAGACTGATACCCTGCTGTACAGGACTGCAGCTGACACTGTCCTTCCTCTGGAGTCCTGGAATAAGACCTGCAGCTCCAAGCCATCCACCTCAAGGAGAATTGAAAAGATGCATTTCAGCCTGACAAGAACCAAGCTAGACATAGTCCAGCCAGAGGAGAGTAAGCCAGATACAATGCACACTGAGGCAAACTAGAGGAGCAGAATCCCATGTTGAAGTGCCTTCAGCAAAACATCAGGTCTCCTGGAAAGCAGCAGCAGAAACATTCCATTTTGTTGTGCCCTCAAATTTTGCATATGCTGTTACATAACATGACCAGAGGGGCCACCAACATGACAGGATGCTATAAAATCATTCTATGCATTGTAGATTTGCTGGCATTCACTTCATCCTAAGATGAACTAGGAGATGTTTGTCACCTGCCTATCATTACACCTAGGAGAGCTAGAATCAAAGACTTCCACGTAAACAGAAGCAGGACCCGACGATGACAAGGCGAGAGCACCTATATTCCATACTGAAAAGAGCAAAACATGACCGATTCCTCATACTCCTGGAATAGATGCCTACCTAGCTTAGCAAAGTAGGAATACATAGATTCCATGCTAAACAAAGCTAGTAGAAAGGCATTCCATGATTAGATGACTTGGAGGACACACATTTCTTGAGAAAAAGAGCAGGAGGAGACACATTCCATGTTGAGAAGAACTGGAGAACACATATTCCCTGCTGAGCAAAGCAACATTAGATACATTTTGTGATGCAGAGCTAAACTACATGCATTCCAAGCTGGGGAGAGCTTCTGGACTCTCACTCCATTCTGAAGTGACTACACAACATGTCTTTATTCTTTATGTACTAGAAATGATACCTGAGTGAGCTCTGTGGATACATTTCCATTGAAAAGATCTGGATCAGCCATATTTCATACTGAAAAGAGCCTTCATAGATGGGAAGATGAGTTCCATGAGGACATGGAGTGCTGTATACACATTTCATGAAAGAGGCAAACTCATTATGAGCTGAAATTAAGTCCACAGATCCCATGCTGAGCAGAACTGAGGTATATGTACTCCATGCCAAAGAGCACTATACTTGCCAGATTCCATTCCTGAGAATGCCAGTGTTGACACTTACCATGCCGACAAGAGCTGCTTTCATCACCTGCGATGCTGAGAGCCTCAACTTCATCATGAGCCTCTTTTGATGAAGTAGAATGGAGTAGACACACTCCAACTTAAGGATGCATCAGAGTCACAGTCTATATGTTGTAGAGGATTAGCGCAGAAACATTCTGTGCTATAAGTACACATATCAACATGCTGAAGAGAACTGAGTTAGTAATTACCTACCTGAGGTGGGCTACATTACATATATTCCATTCTCAGCACAGCTGGAGTAGACAGCTTCCACCAAAAGGAAAGCTGGAGATGATACTTACCTTGTGAGTAGAGCTTCACTTGGCATGTTCCATGCTATTGACAGTGATAATAGCTTCATTTCTTCCTGTAGAGACATAGAACATGAGGAATGAACTGAAGTACATGGATTCCATGCACGAGAAAAACTGAAGACGTCATTTTCTGCTTTGAGCAATGAGGATACAGGAAGGAGACAGTTTCATGCTAACAATTGCTTACCATGAATAAATGCTTCTTTCTCATGGAGAGTTGCAATAGATACATTCCTGCCAAGAAAAACAGGAGAACATATATCCCATGCTGAGAATAGTGGAAGTTAAGGAATCCTCAAGAGAACACTCAACTTTGGTAGAGAGCTGGAATCCATGTTAGCAAGGCTGGCAAGTCTTGGGACACATCCTCTTCATGCTCTAGAGTTCAGTGACAAATACAGTTTTTACTGAGAAAAATTAGACTGGATCTATTCCTTGCTGTAGTGAGCAAAAGGAAATGGCCTTCATTCTGTAGAGACACGGCCTTGACATTTTTTCCATCCTCAGGAATACTGGGATAAATGGATTCCACCTTAATGAGTGCAGGAGTCAATGCATTTTAGACTGTGAAATAGAGTAGATATATTCTATGCAGAGAGGCACTGAAGCATAGAGATTCCACATGAGTAAGGCTCGAGGAGGACCATTCTGCTGAGTGACCTGCAGAACACACCTTTTTTGCTCAGGACAATGGATGAGGAGAATGGGCTCAATCATGTAGACATATTCCACATGCCCCAACCTGGAGGACATATATTCCACAGCACAGAACTGGAAAAGATACACTCCACATGTCCCAAATTGAAGGAGATATATTCCACGTGCTGAAAACTCGAGGAGACATCTTCCACAGCACAAAACTGGAAAAGATGTATTCTACATATACCAAATTGGAGGAGATATATTCCACATGCAGAAAACATTCAGCTTGCTCAAAATTGGAGGAGATACTCTCAGTTGAAAAATGATGGGGAAAGATATTCCATATTGAAGAGAGGTGGATGAACACAAACCATGTGAATGAATGCTGGGGAAAAACAATGCATGGTGTTTTTATCTAGAGTACACATACTCCAGGCACATGTATACAAGAGACGTTTTTTGTTGAGGAATACTGAATTCTCCAATTTCTCTGATGACATGAGCTGGGTGAATTTTCATTCCCAAGTTGATTGGAGGGTATTTACAGCAGGCATTTTGAAGTTGGAAAATAGAACTTTCCTAAGACAGCACTTGTGGCTGCAAGTCATGTAGACATGGAGTAGTCACATTCCATGCTGAGGAGCATTGCAAACGTTGGCCATAGGGATGTACAGAAGTGGAGGAAAAATATTCTGCATTCCCCCAACTGGAGGATATATCTTCCACAAACTGAAAACCAGAGGAGACATCTTCCACAAGCTGAAACTGGAGGAGATATCTTCCACATGCCCAAGACTGGGGGAGACATAATGCATATACGCAACACTGGAGGAGAAATCTTCCACATGCCCAAAACTGGAGTCGATATCTTCTGTATGTCAAAACCTGGAGGTGACACCTTTGACACGCCCAATGTGGATGAGACAGCTTTGACATAACCAAAAATGGAGGGAGTCATTTTCTACTCGCCCCAAACAGGAAAAGATGTATTCCACATGCACCAAATAGGAGACATATTCCACATTTCCTAAACGGGAGGAGACATATTCCACATGACTGAAACAGGAGGATATGGATTCCACATGCCCAAAATTAGAGGAGATATATTCCACATGTCCAAAACAGGAGGAGACGGATCCCACATGCCCAAAAGTGGGAGAGACATATTCCATAGGCCCCAAACAGAAGCACATATATTCCATACACTGAAAACTTGAAGATATATTCCACATGTACAAACCAGGAGAAGACATCTGCCACATGCCCAAATTAAAGAAGATGTATTCCACAAGCCCAATATAGGAGGAGATATACTCCCCATGCCAAAAACTGGAAGATATATATTCCAAATGCCCAAACAAGGAGGACACATCTTCCATATGTTGAAAAGTAGACGAACTATATTCCACATGCCAAAAAAAAGGAGCAGGTATTTTCAACCTGCCCAATATTTAAGACAGATTTCACATGCCTAAAACAAAAATAGATTAATTCCACATTCTCAAAAGTGGAGGAGACATCTCCCACATGTGGAAACTTAAAAGAGATCTTCTATGTGTACAAAAATGGAGGAAACATATTCCACATGCCCAAAATTGGAGGAAATATATTCCACACAAACATAGATCAGGCATTTTCTACATATCCCAAACTACAGGAAAAATATTTCACTTGCACAAAATTGGAGAAGATTTATTTCATATGCTGAAAACGGGAGAAGACATATTCCACATGCACAGAACTGGAAGACACATATCCTGTATTTACTAAACTTGAGGAGATATATTCCATATGCACAAGTATTGAGAAGATATCTTCCACATGGTCAAGCTGGAAGAGATATATTCCACCAGCACAAACTTGCAGAAGACATATTCCAGTGTCCAAAATTGGAGGTAATATATTCCACATTAACAAAAATGGTTCAAGCGTTTTCTCCATGCCCCAAACTGCAGGAGACCTATTCCACATGCACAAAATTGGAGAAGATGCGTTCCATATGCTGAAAACTGAAAGAAACGTATTCCACATGCACAAACCTGGAAGAGACATATGCTGTATTTCCAAAACTGGAGGAGATACTGTCAGTTGAAAAATGATGGGGAAAGACATTTCATACTGAGGAGAGGTGGATGAACACATACCATGTGAAGGAATGCTGGGGAAAAACATTGCATTGTGTGTTTACCTAGAGTACACATACTCCGGGCTGAGGAATACAAGAGACATTTTCTGTTGAGGAAAACTGAATTATCCAATTTTCCTGATGACACGAGCTGGGTGAATCTCCATTCTCAAGTGGATTAGAGGGGATATATAGCAGGCATTGTGCAGTTGAAAAATAGAACTTTCCTAATATTGCACTTGTGGCTGCAAGTCATTTAGAGATGGAGTAGTCACATTCCATGCTGAAGAGCATTGCAAACATTGGCTATAGGGTTGTCCAGAAGTGGAGGAAACATATTCTGCATGCCCCCAACTGGAGGATATATGTTCCACAAACTGAAAACCAGAGGAGACATCTTCCACAAGCTGGAAACTGGAGGAGATATCTTCCACATGCCCATGATTGGAAGAGACATACTGCATATACACAATGCTGGAGGAGAAATTTTCCACATGCCCAAAACTGGAGGCGATATTTTCCGTATGTCAAAACCTGGAGGTGACAACTTTGACATACACAAACTGGAGGAGACAGCTTTGGCATAACCAAAACAAGAGGGAGAAAATGTCCACTGGCCCCAAACAGGAAAAGATGTATTCCACATGCCCAAAATGGGAGACATATTCCACATTTCCTAAATGGGAGGAAACGTATTCCACATGCCTGAAAAAGGAGGCGGCAGATCCCACATGCCCAAAAGTGGAAGAGACATATTCCATAGGCCCAAACCGGAAGCACATATATTCCATATACTGAAATCTGGAAGATATATTCCACATGTACAAAGCTGGATAAGACATCTTCCACATGCCCAAATTGGAGAGGATGTATTCCACAAAGCCCAACAGGGGCGGAGATATATTTCCAATACCAAAAACTAGAAGATAAATATTCTAAATTCCCATATATGGAAGACAAATCTTCCACATGTTGAAAACTAGACGAACTATATTCCACATGCAAAAAAAAAAGAGCAGGTATTTTCAACACGCCCAATATTGAAGACATAGTTCACATGCCTAAAATGAAAATAGATTAATTCCACATACTCAAAACTGGAGGAGACATCTTCCACATGCAGAAACTGGAAAAGAGATCTTCTCTGTGCACAAAAATGGAGGAAACATATTCCACATGCCCAAAATTGGAGGAAATATATTCCACACAAACAAACATAGAGCAGGCATTTTCCAAACTGCATGATACATATTCCACATGCACAAAACTGGAAGACACATATCCCCTATTTACAAAACTGGAGGAGATACATTCCATATGCACAAGTATTGAGAAGATATCTTCCACATGGGCAAACTGGAAGAGACATATTCCACCAGCACAAGCTTGCAGAAGACATATTCCAGTGTCCAAAACTGGAGGAAATATATTTCACATTAACAAAAAGGGAACAGGCATTTTCTACATGCCATAAACAGGAGGAGACACATTCCACCTGCACAAGATTAGAGAAGATCCATTCCATATGCTGAAAACTGAAAGAAACATATTCAACATGCACAAACCTGGAAGAGACATATGCTGTATTTCCAAAACTGGAGGAGATATATTCCACATGCACAGATATTGAGGAGACAACTTCCACATGGTCAGAACTGGAGGAGACACATTCCACATGCCCAAATGGAAAATAAATATTCCACATGCATAAAACTGGAAGAGACATATTCCACAAGCAATAAGCTGGAGGAGACATCTTCTGCATTCCCAAAACTGGAGGGGACATCTTCCATATACCCCAAATTGGAAATTTATTCCACATACCTACAACTAGAAGAGACTTATTCCACAAGCACAAAGTTGGAAGGGACATATTCCAAATGCCAAAAACTGAGAGGGAGGGGCTGGGGATATAGCCCAGTGGCAAGAGTGCCTGCCTCGGATACACGAGGCCCTAGGTTCGATTCCCCAGCACCACATATACAGAAAATGGCCAGAAGCGGCGCGGTGGCTCAAGTGGCAGAGTGCTAACCTTGAGCGGGAAGAAGCCAGGGACAGTGCTCAGGCCCTGAGTCCAAGGCCCAGGACTGGCAAAAAAAAAAAAAAAAAAAAACTGAGAGGGACATATTCCACACATGCAAAGGAGCAGACATCTTCCATGTGGCCAAAATTCAAGGAGACATTTACACATACCAAAATTGGTGGAGACATTTCACATGCCCTAAATTAGTAGATATTTTCCACATGCCAAAAACTCACACATATTCCAAATGCTGAAAAAATGCAAGGGACATATCCCACGTAACCCAAAGTGGAGGAGACGTCTTCCACACACCCAAAATTGGAGGACATATTTTCCTATGCCAAAAACTGGAGGAGACATATTCCACATGGATAAACTTGACCTAGAAATCTTCCATATTCCCTAAATTGGAGAAGGCTTCTTTTACATGGGCAACACTGGAGAACATATTGCACATGACCTAAGTAGGAGGAGGCACATTGCACACACTTACTTCAAACTGTAGGATTTGTATTTCGTTTCCCAAAAACTGGAGGAAACATAATCCACATGTGCAACAATGGAGTAGTATTATTTCATTTAATGAATAATGGAAGACAAATATTCCATATGTACAAACCTGGAGGAGAAATCTTACACATGCTAAAAACAGAAGAATACATCTTCTACATGCTTTGAAACGGAAGACACAGATTCCACATGGTGGAAAGTGCAGGAGACATCTTCCATATCCCAAAACTGGAGGAAGCAAGTTCCACAGGGTCAAAATAGGAGTAGATATCTCCCACATTCACAACCCTGAAGGAAATATCTTCCACATGTCCAAAAGCAGAGGAGCCGTATTCCACATGCCCACAATAGGAAATATATTCCACATGCACAAACCTAGAGGAGACATATTCCACATATCCAAAACTGGAGGAGACAGATTCTACATGCTCAAAATTTGATGACACATCTTCAACATGCCCCAAAGTGGAGGAGACATATTCCACATTCAAAATCCTGCAGGAGACATCTTCCACTTGCCCAAAACAGATGGAGACACATTCCACATACCCAAATTGGAACAGACATAAGCCATGTCCCATAAACTAGAAGAGATATATTCGACAGAGCCAAAACTGGAGAAGATGTAGTATTCCACATGCCAAATCAGGAACAGACATATTCTACATACCTGACCGGGAGGAAACATCTTCCACATGCACACAAGTGGATGAGATATATTCCAATTCCCAAAAACAACAGAGAAATTCCACATGCAGAAAACTGTAAGAAACATATACTTCGCTCCAAAAACCAGAAGGGACATATTCCACATGCACCAACTAGAGGAGACATCTTCCAGATTCCCCAAACTGGAGGAGACAATAGCACATGCCAAAAATTGGAGGACATTTATTCCATATGCACAACTGGAATAGCCATGTTCCACCCACAGTGGAGCAGATATATTCCAAATGCCAAAAACTGAGACATACTCACATGCACAAAACTGAAGAAGACATCTTCATGTGCCCTAAATTAGAGAAGACATATTAAACACAACGAAAATTGGAGGAGACATATTCTGCACACCCAAAATTGGAAGACATATATTCCACATCCTGAAAAGTGGCTACATATATTTCACATGCCAAAAACTGGAGGACATATATTCCATAGGCCAAAAGCTGAAGGTAATGCATTCCATGCACCCACACTGAATGAGACTTCATCCACATGCCCAAAACTGGAAGAAACATCTTTCGCATGTGTATAGCTGGAGACATATTCCACATGATCCAAGCAGGAGAAGGTAACTTCACGTGCCCAAAATTTGAGGAGACACCTTACATATGACCAAAACTGGAGGAGACACATTCCAAATGCCCTAACTGTAGGAGACATATTCCACATGCCCAAAACTGGAGGAGACATAATCTGCATCAGCAAAACTGTAGGAGATATCTCGCATATGACCAAAACTGCAGGCAAGATCTTCCATTTGCCCTTAACTGGCAGAAATATATTCCACATACCCTAAATTGGAGGACATACATTCCACATGCTGGAAAGTGTGGAGGAGCCATATTCCACATGTGCAATCTGAAGGAGATATATTCCAAAGGTCTAAAGCTGGAAAAGAAATATTCCACATGCCCACAACTATAGGAGACAACTTCTACATGACCAAAATTGGAGGAGAGTTAATCCATGTGCCCAAAATAGGAGGAGACATTTCCACATGACAAAAACTGGAGACACATTCCGCATGTGCAAAATTGGTTGAGACCAATTTCCACATGTTAAAAACTAGAAAAAATTATTCCACATGCTCAAATCTGGAAAAAACATATTCCACAGAGCCAATACTGAAAAACATACATTTCACAGGCTCAAAATTTGATGAGACATTTTCTAACTGCCCAAAATAGGATAAGACTATTCCACATGCCAAATTAATGCAGACATATTGAACATGCAAATAACTGGAAGAAACATATTCCATATGCACAACCCTTGAGGAGTCATAATCCACATGTCCAACAATGGGGAAGATATATTCAACGTGTACAGTGATGGAAACAGACGAGCCTCATCTCTGCTGAGGAACTGACAGATTTACTTCTGAATGTAGCTAAATTAGACACCTTTACAAAATGAGAACCTAAACAGGGGCTGAGAAGTGAAGGATATTTCTCACTGAATTCTGGGTTTGGGCTTTGAGTTTCTGGGATTTATGACTACCTTGCCAAGTCAAAGCATCCTGGGTGTTTTGCTCAAGGGTAGCAATCTACCACTTGAGACACCGCTCCACTTGGAGATTTTTGGTGGATAAGTTCAGCTAAAACTCTCCTAGACTATCATGCAGGACTTGCCTTTGAACAGAGACCTTCAGGGCTTAGCTGCCTGAGTAGATAGGATTACAGGTAGGAATCATTGGTGCTTAACGAGCATTCTCAAGTGGACTGCATGAGCCGCATTTCATGCTTTGTGAAGGTAGAAAATATACTTTCCACACTGAACACATGGGTATGCATTTGATGCCAAGAGAGGGAGGAGTAACATACTTCCCATGGGGAGCATATCAAGATGACACTGTTTCAGGGGACACATCCATTCTATGCCCACCTTGAAGAGCCTCACAACATCCAGGCACGAGAGCTGCAGTAGACATATTCCAGGACAAGGACCACTCTTACCAGCCAGACTCCATGCTGACCAAGAATGGAGGGGACACACACATTGCCAACTGGAACTGCCTTGGACACCAGCTAGGGTGACATCCTGACAACTGGGATCCTACCTAGATGAAGCTACAGTAGGTACACTGCTTGATGGAGAGAGCTGGAATCCACACATTTCTTGCTAAAAACTGCTGGAGAAAATGTACTGCAAACTAAGGAAAATGTAAAAGAGAGATTCCACACTGAAGAGAGCTCAAGCAGCGAATTACCTTCCTGAAAATGAAATCTGAGTAGATAATAACTAGGCTGAGAGAGCATTCTGTGGTTACAAAATACCTCCCAACCTGAGAAGAGTGCTTAAATGCATTGCATACTGAGGAGTCCAGAGACATCATCCCTCCTATATTGAAGAAGACTAGAGTAGCCCCATGGTATACCAGAATGGGTAGCTGCAGATCAATTTCATCTTGGATACTGCAGGAAAAGACATAAAGGACATAAAGACATGAAGGAGCTCACGAGGATAAATCCTACGGAGGAGAGCATCTGAAGGAATCACTTCAATGCTCTAAAAAGAGAAGGAAAGGAAAAATGTCAAGAAGGGAAAAGAGGGGGCTGGGGATATAGCCTAGTGGCAAGAGTGCCTGCCTCGGATACACGAGGCCCTAGGTTCGATCCCCCAGCACCACATATACAGAAAACGGCCAGAAGCGGCACTGTGGCTTAAGTGGCAGAGTGCTAGCCTTGATCGGGAAGAAGCCAGGGACAGTGCTCAGGCCCTGAGTCCAAGGCCCAGGACTGGCCAAAAAAAAAAAAAAAAAAAAAGAAGGGAAAAGAGCAAAGAATATGATTTTGTACTATGAGAAAGCAAAATGACACTCACCTTCCTGAGAAGAGCTGGAAGAGACAAATTCCATGCCTACGAGAACAGTTGTGGAGGGGAGCATATATCCATTCCATGCTTAGCAGAAGGGGACAGGTGGATTCCTGAGAAAGTCACCTGAACTACATATTCACCTTGCTGACCAGAGCCACACTAGATGGTTTGAACAATGGGAGAATGGAATACATGTGTGCTGTTCCCTCCCTATCGAGCAATAGACACATTTGAGCTAAGGAGAATTACACTAGTGGTGCAATTTCCTGGGGTCCGAAGGAGATTGCTTCTTGCCAATATGAGCCTAGACGGTATTTTCCATTTGCATATTTGGAAGAAGTAGATCCATCCTGACGAAAACTAAAAGACATGCATTTCAGGCACAGGAAAACTGGAGTCAATGCTTTTTCTGACTGAATGCAGCCAAAGAAAAACCATTCCTTGCTCAGGGGAGACAGAAAAGGGACTTTCCACATGAGAAAGGCTGGAAGAGATTTAGTCATTGGTGAAACACTTGGCATCACACCTTTCATGCTCTGGAGGATGGAGGAGACACTGTCCATTCTTAGGAGAGTTACAAGAGGCAATTTAAATACTCCCCCAATTTGAGGAGACATGCACCCTGTTTACAAATGCTGTACCTGAGATACATCATATCCGGAGATGTTGAGAGACACATTGCGCTGAGTACACATATGCCAGGATCACAACTGCTGGAGACATAGAGTCCATGGCCAACGTGCTGGAGAAGAAATACTCCATGATGACCCCACTCGATACACAGGGCAACTGAATACTTGGGTTCAATGCCTACTGGAACAGAAATCAAAGCCTTCCACATTTAGGACAAATACAGGAAACATACATTCTGATGGATAGTTCAAAGGAAATCTAACTTGATGAGCTGACATGAAAGAGAAGGATTGCATGAAGAAAAGACCTGTAGGCAATGCATCTCATTGGAAGAGGAAAAGACACATCTCTACTCAGGAAAAAGATAGTAAACATTTCTTGCTGATGAAAACTAATTGAGACAACTTCTTTTAAGAGGACAGATCAAATAAAGGCATTGCAGACTGAGAGAGACGCTCAAGTCTCACTCCATTCTGTGTTTTGGTTCAGTTTTGGTTTTCTTCTGTTTGTGCAGGTGACAGGTCTTGAACACAGGGCCTGAGCACTATCCCTGAGCTTTTTTACTCAAGGCTAATGCTCTACCACTTGAGGTCTGATTCACTTCCAGCTTGTTTGCACATCAGCTTCACAAACTTCTCTGCACAAGCTGTCTTGGAACCAAGAACTTCTGATCTCAATCTGATCAGATAGATTCCAACCTGAGGATAGATTGCAAAAATTGGATTCATTCTGGGAAGGGGAAAGAAGGAATAGATCATAATAAAGAGACCCCATGTTAACACTTACCTCTGTGAGAAAAACTCAATTAATCTGAAAATATATTCCATGGTAAGTAAACACGTTCTTCACTGAGTAGAGCTGATAAACGGATTTCATACTTAGATCGTATAGAGACATTGGCTCTATGTTGAAGACTACAGGAGTCTCATGCTATGTTGTTTAGCTATCTGCACACAGATTCCTGGCATAGTAGGTCTGGAGAAGACATATATTCTGTGAAGGAGCTCAAATGAATAGATCACATGTTTAAGGGAGAGAGAAGAAATCAAGCCCATGATCTGAGAAGAGAAATAAAAAAACCTCAGGAGAAGAAGAGAGAAAACAAATATGACATCATGATAAAGAGACAACAAAATGACACCTAACTTCCTAGGGAGAGATAAACCAAAAGGCTTCAATCCTAAGGACAATTAGCACATATACACTCAGTGCCTCTGGATATCATGTTAAGATAATAATACTATATGTACTCTTTGCACTGAGTGAGCAGAAGGAGATGGATCCAGGCAGAACAAGCTTAGACTTGACATTTACCTTCCTCAGATCTGGAAGAAATAAATCCTCTCTGAGGAGAGCTAGAGTGCATGTACTTCAGGATGAAGACATCTGCAGTAGACACTTTCCAAGCTGAGGACAGAGAAAATCTATCCTTGCTCAGGGGACAGAGAACAGGCATGTTCCTTTGAGCAAAGCTAGAGAATGATCCATTCCATTTTGAGAAGCTCAGCAGTATACACCTTCCATGTTCCGGAAATGGAGGTGACACTTTCCATTTTGAGGAGAGCTGGAGGAATCACATCACATCTCGTCCCAAACTGGGGGAGACATCTTCATGCTCACAGAGGCTGGAATGAGATATTCTATATTCAGGGAGGCTATAGTTGTATTTTAATTGACATCAGATTAACTGTTGGCACCAAAGAATTTGCAAGGCAATTTCATGCAACCTATGTTTCTTGAGCAATTGCATGTCTTTTAGTTTTGATATGCTTTATCCAAGCTTGTTACTGAGGAGCCATAATAGTCAGTTATCAAGAACTCAATTTTTCATAGGCTGGATACAATTCGGTGATGCAGGTCACAGTGACTCCCAGCTATTGATGAGCTACTCTAGACATGTTCAAATCATTTATCCTAATGGATTACATCTTGGTTTATGTATACTGCTCTTGAGATGTCGCGAGTCTTTTCTGGACAAATGCTCATAGCACTACCGTATATTCAAATTGTTTTGCTATTTGTTTTTCATACTCTGAAAAATAAAGCTATGTTTTTTTTTCAGTTTGTCAATTTTTATTGTCAAACTGATGTACAGAGAGGTTACACTTTCATACGTTAGGCATTGGATACATTTCTTGTACTGTTTGTTACCTCCTCCCTCATTCCCCCCTCATCTCTCTCCCTCTCCTTGTACTCCCATGAGTTGTTCAGTTGATATACACCAAACAGTTTTGCAAGTATTGCTTTAGTAGTTGTTTGTCTTTTTACCCTGTGTCTCTCAATTTTGGTATTCTCTTTCAATTTCCTAGTTCTAATGGCAGTCCTGAGGCTTGAACTCAGGGCTGTCCCTGAGTTCCCTGAGTACTGTCCTTGGCTTCTTTTTGTTCAAGGCTAGCTCTCTGCCAAATTGTGCCATAGTGCCACTTCTGGCTTTTTCTATATATGTGGTGCTGAGGAATCAAACCTAGGGCTTCATGTATACAAGGCAAGCACTCTTGCCACGAATCCATATGCCCAGTCCCCTAAGTAGATTTTAAGCATGAAAATGATTCAATTTTTAAATAATGCTGATTTTTATTTTGATCTACGCAATGGTTTTCTGTCTCCATGAAGATATGTGCCCAAGTGTATTCTATAAAGTAAATGGTTAGTCATAATCAAGAGGGGTATAAGCCATTTAACTCAAATATCACTCTAATTCACCGAAAACATTCAGAAAATCAGAATTCAAATAAAAACACAGGGAATACAGATATTCTACAGTATTTCTTTCAGTTAACCTACTGAGTCCATCCAAATGTTGGCTTAAATCCCTGAGTAAGGCTTCTTCTACATTTCTGGTTTTATGCGAATAGAGAGATCACACAAAATGTAGCTCTGAATGTGGTTTCAACTTGCAAGGTATTCTGAGAGATGGTAGACTTTCTGAATTGCCATGTACCATCATCACAGCCCTCTAATGGTTGGTCCTCATTATCCCAAGGACATAAGGCTCCTTTTGTCCGCACACCTCTCCATAGATAGTTCTCCAATCCTCACATCAAGTTTCACCCCCACAAACACCACAGACATCTTGCATGGAGAAAATTCCATCTCTTTTTAAAGCTATGCAATTCAGAATTCCTGGAACTGATGGATGTGGGGCAGAAGTTCTCTGTCTAGCATTTGTATCTTATGACAAGGATGTGGCCATTTGTTATCCTCTGAACTAAATGATATGAGTGAGACCAAGAATCCTTTGAATTATACTGAACACATCACAGATTATTGCCTCACTGAGTAACCTAGAATATGGTACATACACTTTGTATGATAGGTTCGATGTTACTGATTACCCTCTTTGTTCCATTCTGGCATCTTACATACTAATTTCTCCCCTCAAAAAATGAAGGATATAAAGAAAGCTGTTGTCACTTGCTCTTCTCACCTGGCTGTAGTTGGGATGTGTTATGGGACTGAGGAGAGGTACATTGGGTGCCTTCAACGCTCACGACACTCCGAATAGATGAACTCTCTTCCATGGAGACCTGTGCCAGAGGCGTCAGGACTAAGGAGAGATACATGAGGTGCACTCTGTGCTGAAGTCAGCAGAAGCAGAGGGATTGCAGGAAGTGCCAGCCAGGACTTGACATTTAGAATGACTGGAAGACACAGGTTTCAGGCTGAGGTCAACTGTAGTAGGAACAGGTTCTACACTGAGGACAGTGGAAGAAAACACTTCATTCCAGACCACCGAGGAGAACGGGCAGCATGCACTAGAGCATAAGGGCAGAGATCTGTTCCACGCTGAGGTGCCTGGCAGCACACACCTGCCATGTTCAGGAGCACGAAGGAAGCACTCTCCAGTCGGAGGATACCTGCACTTTGCATATTTCGTCTTTTCCCAAAACGGGTCGGCACATCTTGCTACTGCAGAAATGCTGGCCCTAACACAGTACAAATGTAGGGAGGCTGATACACACAGTCTGGGACCAAGCCCCCCCACCTCCCCTCGCCACCCTCATCACCCCTCCATCCCTTTGCCACTCTATTTAGTCCCCAATCCCCGCCCACCTAGTACAATCTTCTCAGGGTCACAAAAGACAATCACAAACGATTAATGCCTACAGGGGCATCACCCGATCAATGGCTTCCTGAGTTGGGTTAGTGGGAGCTGAGGACTGGAGAAGTCCTGGCTTCGTAGAACATGAGACATCACTCTGTGGGCATGAAAACCTGAGTTGACCTTCAGTGCTGACCAGGGAAGAATCCTCTTGCCTCCAGGGTGTCTGTACCAGCCTTCACCCGAGAGCTACCTTCTTTGGACAGCTGAAACAGATGCACGACACTTGCAGCCTGTGCATCTCATGCAAAAAGGAAATGCAACAGTCCTATTCCTGTCTGTCTAACGACCAGAAGGTTTTGCCATATTGATTGGCGAAGCCAGCTAGTGAAGGCCTCATCTCTTAAAAGGAGAGCCGCCAATATTTAAGAGGCACAGCTTGTAGATATGCTTGATTCTTACTCCATCCGTGCTTTGCTTCAGGTTTGCCTTTGGATTGGTTGTCGGTGTCAGTCCTGCCACTTGAACTCAGGGCATGGGCGCTGTCCCTGAGGTGTTTCCCTCAAGGCTAGCACTCTACCCCTTGAGCCAGCTCCAATTCCAGCTCCTACATGGGAAACTGCAGATGAAACTCCCTCAGCATTCTGGCACCAGCTGTCAAAACCTAGATCAGCGGGCCCTACCTTCCTGAGAAGCTGCCATTAGAGGCAGGAAACACTGGGGGCCTCACATCCTTAACTCCATCTTCTCCAGTGGACTGCACCAGGTGCATTCCATGCTTCCTGAGGCTGAGAAATACACTTTGCTCACTGACTGAACACAGGGACATACATTGTATTGTTAGTGAAGGAGGTGTAACATACATCTCGGGAGGGGAAGACCCTCACTACACAGTTTCAAACACCCACTCTGTACTTTCCCGGAGCAGCTCCACAACATACAAGCCCAGCAGAGCTGCAGTTGGCCTACTCCAGCTCTAGGAGCACGCTATGGGCCATACTCCATGGTGAACAACACACACTTGCCTCGACAACAGGAACGGCCTGGAACACAGGCCGCGGTGACATCCTGACAAGAGGGATCCCAGCTACATAAAGCCACAATAGCTGGGACAGCTGCAATGCAAACATTGCTTGCCAAGAACTGCTTGAGCAAATGCATGGCGAGACAAGCACAAGTGGAAGACACAGATTTCAGGCTACACGTTGCTCAAGCACATGCTTGCCTTTCCAACAATCCAGGCCTAAAACTCAGTCCGTGCTGAGAGGATCACTTTCCCTCCCCAACACAGCCTCAGAAGATTGCAGGCCACGTTGTGGAGCTAGGAAAAGCATTATTCCATCTGAGCAAGGAACTGTGGGAGAAAGGCGAGTTGGTACATCATAGAGAACCCAAGGTTAACACCTACATCTCAGTGCATCCCAACGCATCTGAGAGACTATTCCAAGATAACAAATCAACATCCCTCTCAGGGAAGGGGGTGAGCATTTGGATTCCTGTCAGACTGAGGGGACATCAGGGATAGCCCTTCTAGGTTGCAGAAGGCGCCAGGAGACCCACGCTGTGCTACATAGCTCTGTTGCTCGAGGACTTCATCCTGGGCCAGGGGCGGTTAGACAGAAATCCTGCCCAGGAGCTTGAGAGGGCCAATCCCACCACCGAGAAGGCGGACTGCCAAGATCAATCGCTTGTTCTGAAATGGAAGAGACCTGAGTCAGGCACAACCGGGGGGGACAAATTAGATTGCATGCTCAAGAAAAAGAAGCAAAGTGAGACTCACCTTGCTCAGGCGAGCTGGAGCAGGTACACTACATGCGCAGAAGGGCAGGGATACTTCTGTATTGCTTGCAGAGCAGGAGGAGACACGGTGAATACTTGAGAGAGGAGGCTCCGCCGGACATTTACCTTCCTGACGAGAGGTACATCGGGTGCCTTCAACGCTCACGACACTCCGAATAGATGAACTCTCTTCCCTGGAGACCAGGGCCAGAGGCGTTCAGGACTAAGGAGAGATACACGAGGTGCACTCTGTGCTGAAGTCAGCAGAAGGACAGGGATTGCAGGCAGTGCCAGCCAGGACTTGACAATTAGAATGACTGGAAGACACGGGTTTCAGGCTGAGGTCAACTGTAGTAGGAACACGTTCTACACTGAGGACAGTGGAAGAAAACACTTCATTCCAGACCACCGAGGAGAACGGGCAGCATGCACTAGAGCATAAGGGCAGAGATCTGTTCCACGCTGAGGTGCCTGGCAGCACACACCTGCCATGTTCAGGAGCACGAAGGAAGCACTCTCCAGTCGGAGGATACCTGCACTTTGCATATTTCGTCTTTTCCCAAAACGGGCCGGCACATCTTGCTACTGCAGAAATGCTGGCCCTAACACAGTACAAATGTAGGGAGGCTGATACACACAGTCTGGGACCAAGCCCCCCCGCCTCCCCTCGCCACCCTCATCACCCCTCCATCCCTTTGCCACTCTATTTAGTCCCCAATCCCCGCCCACCTAGTACAATCTTCTCAGGGTCACAAAAGACAATCACAAACGATTAATGCCTACAGGGGCATCACCCGATCAATGGCTTCCTGAGTTGGGTTAGTGGGAGCTGAGGACTGGAGAAGTCCTGGCTTCGTAGAACATGAGACATCACTCTGTGGGCATGAAAACCTGAGTTGACCTTCAGTGCTGACCAGGGAAGAATCCTCTTGCCTCCAGGGTGTCTGTACCAGCCTTCACCCGAAAGCTACCTTCTTTGGACAGCTGAAACAGATGCACGACACTTGCAGCCTGTGCATCTCATGCAAAAAGGAAATGCAACAGTCCTATTCCTGTCTGTCTAACCACCAGAAGGTTTTGCCATATTGATTGGCGAAGCCAGCTAGTGAAGGCCTCATCTCTTAAAAGGAGAGCCGCCAATATTTAAGAGGCACAGCTTGTAGATATGCTTGATTCTTACTCCATCCGTGCTTTGCTTCAGGTTTGCCTTTGGATTGGTTGTCGGTGTCAGTCCTGCCACTTGAACTCAGGGCATGGGCGCTGTCCCTGAGGTGTTTCCCTCAAGGCTAGCACTCTACCCCTTGAGCCAGCTCCAATTCCAGCTCCTACATGGGAAACTGCAGATGAAACTCCCTCAGCATTCTGGCACCAGCTGTCAAAACCTAGATCAGCGGGCCCTACCTTCCTGAGAAGCTGCCATTAGAGGCAGGAAACACTGGGGGCCTCACATCCTTAACTCCATCTTCTCCAGTGGACTGCACCAGGTGCATTCCATGCTTCCTGAGGCTGAGAAATACACTTTGCTCACTGACTGAACACAGGGACATACATTGTATTGTTAGTGAAGGAGGTGTAACATACATCTCGGGAGGGGAAGACCCTCACTACACAGTTTCAAACACCCACTCTGTACTTTCCCGGAGCAGCTCCACAACATACAAGCCCAGCAGAGCTGCAGTTGGCCTACTCCAGCTCTAGGAGCACGCTATGGGCCATACTCCATGGTGAACAACACACACTTGCCTCGACAACAGGAACGGCCTGGAACACAGGCCGCGGTGACATCCTGACAAGAGGGATCCCAGCTACATAAAGCCACAATAGCTGGGACAGCTGCAATGCAAACATTGCTTGCCAAGAACTGCTTGAGCAAATGCATGGCGAGACAAGCACAAGTGGAAGACACAGATTTCAGGCTACACGTTGCTCAAGCACATGCTTGCCTTTCCAACAATCCAGGCCTAAAACTCAGTCCGTGCTGAGAGGATCACTTTCCCTCCCCAACACAGCCTCAGAAGATTGCAGGCCACGTTGTGGAGCTAGGAAAAGCATTATTCCATCTGAGCAAGGAACTGTGGGAGAAAGGCGAGTTGGTACATCATAGAGAACCCAAGGTTAACACCTACATCTCAGTGCATCCCAACGCATCTGAGAGACTATTCCAAGATAACAAATCAACATCCCTCTCAGGGAAGGGGGTGAGCATTTGGATTCCTGTCAGACTGAGGGGACATCAGGGATAGCCCTTCTAGGTTGCAGAAGGCGCCAGGAGACCCACGCTGTGCTACATAGCTCTGTTGCTCGAGGACTTCATCCTGGGCCAGGGGCGGTTAGACAGAAATCCTGCCCAGGAGCTTGAGAGGGCCAATCCCACCACCGAGAAGGCGGACTGCCAAGATCAATCGCTTGTTCTGAAATGGAAGAGACCTGAGTCAGGCACAACCGGGGGGGGGACAAATTAGATTGCATGCTGAAGAAAAAGAAGCAAAGTGAGACTCACCTTGCTCAGGCGAGCTGGAGCAGGTACACTACATGCGCAGAAGGGCAGGGATACTTCTGTATTGCTTGCAGAGCAGGAGGAGACACGGTGAATACTTGAGAGAGGAGGCTCCGCCGGACATTTACCTTCCTGACGAGAGGTACATCGGGTGCCTTCAACGCTCACGACACTCCGAATAGATGAACTCTCTTCCCTGGAGACCAGGGCCAGAGGCGTTCAGGACTAAGGAGAGATACACGAGGTGCACTCTGTGCTGAAGTCAGCAGAAGGACAGGGATTGCAGGCAGTGCCAGCCAGGACTTGACAATTAGAATGACTGGAAGACACGGGTTTCAGGCTGAGGTCAACTGTAGTAGGAACACGTTCTACACTGAGGACAGTGGAAGAAAACACTTCATTCCAGACCACCGAGGAGAACGGGCAGCATGCACTAGAGCATAAGGGCAGAGATCTGTTCCACGCTGAGGTGCCTGGCAGCACACACCTGCCATGTTCAGGAGCACGAAGGAAGCACTCTCCAGTCGGAGGATACCTGCACTTTGCATATTTCGTCTTTTCCCAAAACGGGTCGGCACATCTTGCTACTGCAGAAATGCTGGCCCTAACACAGTACAAATGTAGGGAGGCTGATACACACAGTCTGGGACCAAGCCCCCCCGCCTCCCCTCGCCACCCTCATCACCCCTCCATCCCTTTGCCACTCTATTTAGTCCCCAATCCCCGCCCACCTAGTACAATCTTCTCAGGGTCACAAAAGACAATCACAAACGATTAATGCCTACAGGGGCATCACCCGATCAATGGCTTCCTGAGTTGGGTTAGTGGGAGCTGAGGACTGGAGAAGTCCTGGCTTCGTAGAACATGAGACATCACTCTGTGGGCATGAAAACCTGAGTTGACCTTCAGTGCTGACCAGGGAAGAATCCTCTTGCCTCCAGGGTGTCTGTACCAGCCTTCACCCGAAAGCTACCTTCTTTGGACAGCTGAAACAGATGCACGACACTTGCAGCCTGTGCATCTCATGCAAAAAGGAAATGCAACAGTCCTATTCCTGTCTGTCTAACCACCAGAAGGTTTTGCCATATTGATTGGCGAAGCCAGCTAGTGAAGGCCTCATCTCTTAAAAGGAGAGCCGCCAATATTTAAGAGGCACAGCTTGTAGATATGCTTGATTCTTACTCCATCCGTGCTTTGCTTCAGGTTTGCCTTTGGATTGGTTGTCGGTGTCAGTCCTGCCACTTGAACTCAGGGCATGGGCGCTGTCCCTGAGGTGTTTCCCTCAAGGCTAGCACTCTACCCCTTGAGCCAGCTCCAATTCCAGCTCCTACATGGGAAACTGCAGATGAAACTCCCTCAGCATTCTGGCACCAGCTGTCAAAACCTAGATCAGCGGGCCCTACCTTCCTGAGAAGCTGCCATTAGAGGCAGGAAACACTGGGGGCCTCACATCCTTAACTCCATCTTCTCCAGTGGACTGCACCAGGTGCATTCCATGCTTCCTGAGGCTGAGAAATACACTTTGCTCACTGACTGAACACAGGGACATACATTGTATTGTTAGTGAAGGAGGTGTAACATACATCTCGGGAGGGGAAGACCCTCACTACACAGTTTCAAACACCCACTCTGTACTTTCCCGGAGCAGCTCCACAACATACAAGCCCAGCAGAGCTGCAGTTGGCCTACTCCAGCTCTAGGAGCACGCTATGGGCCATACTCCATGGTGAACAACACACACTTGCCTCGACAACAGGAACGGCCTGGAACACAGGCCGCGGTGACATCCTGACAAGAGGGATCCCAGCTACATAAAGCCACAATAGCTGGGACAGCTGCAATGCAAACATTGCTTGCCAAGAACTGCTTGAGCAAATGCATGGCGAGACAAGCACAAGTGGAAGACACAGATTTCAGGCTACACGTTGCTCAAGCACATGCTTGCCTTTCCAACAATCCAGGCCTAAAACTCAGTCCGTGCTGAGAGGATCACTTTCCCTCCCCAACACAGCCTCAGAAGATTGCAGGCCACGTTGTGGAGCTAGGAAAAGCATTATTCCATCTGAGCAAGGAACTGTGGGAGAAAGGCGAGTTGGTACATCATAGAGAACCCAAGGTTAACACCTACATCTCAGTGCATCCCAACGCATCTGAGAGACTATTCCAAGATAACAAATCAACATCCCTCTCAGGGAAGGGGGTGAGCATTTGGATTCCTGTCAGACTGAGGGGACATCAGGGATAGCCCTTCTAGGTTGCAGAAGGCGCCAGGAGACCCACGCTGTGCTACATAGCTCTGTTGCTCGAGGACTTCATCCTGGGCCAGGGGCGGTTAGACAGAAATCCTGCCCAGGAGCTTGAGAGGGCCAATCCCACCACCGAGAAGGCGGACTGCCAAGATCAATCGCTTGTTCTGAAATGGAAGAGACCTGAGTCAGGCACAACCGGGGGGGACAAATTAGATTGCATGCTGAAGAAAAAGAAGCAAAGTGAGACTCACCTTGCTCAGGCGAGCTGGAGCAGGTACACTACATGCGCAGAAGGGCAGGGATACTTCTGTATTGCTTGCAGAGCAGGAGGAGACACGGTGAATACTTGAGAGAGGAGGCTCCGCCGGACATTTACCTTCCTGACGAGAGGTACATCGGGTGCCTTCAACGCTCACGACACTCCGAATAGATGAACTCTCTTCCCTGGAGACCAGGGCCAGAGGCGTTCAGGACTAAGGAGAGATACACGAGGTGCACTCTGTGCTGAAGTCAGCAGAAGGACAGGGATTGCAGGCAGTGCCAGCCAGGACTTGACAATTAGAATGACTGGAAGACACGGGTTTCAGGCTGAGGTCAACTGTAGTAGGAACACGTTCTACACTGAGGACAGTGGAAGAAAACACTTCATTCCAGACCACCGAGGAGAACGGGCAGCATGCACTAGAGCATAAGGGCAGAGATCTGTTCCACGCTGAGGTGCCTGGCAGCACACACCTGCCATGTTCAGGAGCACGAAGGAAGCACTCTCCAGTCGGAGGATACCTGCACTTTGCATATTTCGTCTTTTCCCAAAACGGGTCGGCACATCTTGCTACTGCAGAAATGCTGGCCCTAACACAGTACAAATGTAGGGAGGCTGATACACACAGTCTGGGACCAAGCCCCCCCGCCTCCCCTCGCCACCCTCATCACCCCTCCATCCCTTTGCCACTCTATTTAGTCCCCAATCCCCGCCCACCTAGTACAATCTTCTCAGGGTCACAAAAGACAATCACAAACGATTAATGCCTACAGGGGCATCACCCGATCAATGGCTTCCTGAGTTGGGTTAGTGGGAGCTGAGGACTGGAGAAGTCCTGGCTTCGTAGAACATGAGACATCACTCTGTGGGCATGAAAACCTGAGTTGACCTTCAGTGCTGACCAGGGAAGAATCCTCTTGCCTCCAGGGTGTCTGTACCAGCCTTCACCCGAAAGCTACCTTCTTTGGACAGCTGAAACAGATGCACGACACTTGCAGCCTGTGCATCTCATGCAAAAAGGAAATGCAACAGTCCTATTCCTGTCTGTCTAACCACCAGAAGGTTTTGCCATATTGATTGGCGAAGCCAGCTAGTGAAGGCCTCATCTCTTAAAAGGAGAGCCGCCAATATTTAAGAGGCACAGCTTGTAGATATGCTTGATTCTTACTCCATCCGTGCTTTGCTTCAGGTTTGCCTTTGGATTGGTTGTCGGTGTCAGTCCTGCCACTTGAACTCAGGGCATGGGCGCTGTCCCTGAGGTGTTTCCCTCAAGGCTAGCACTCTACCCCTTGAGCCAGCTCCAATTCCAGCTCCTACATGGGAAACTGCAGATGAAACTCCCTCAGCATTCTGGCACCAGCTGTCAAAACCTAGATCAGCGGGCCCTACCTTCCTGAGAAGCTGCCATTAGAGGCAGGAAACACTGGGGGCCTCACATCCTTAACTCCATCTTCTCCAGTGGACTGCACCAGGTGCATTCCATGCTTCCTGAGGCTGAGAAATACACTTTGCTCACTGACTGAACACAGGGACATACATTGTATTGTTAGTGAAGGAGGTGTAACATACATCTCGGGAGGGGAAGACCCTCACTACACAGTTTCAAACACCCACTCTGTACTTTCCCGGAGCAGCTCCACAACATACAAGCCCAGCAGAGCTGCAGTTGGCCTACTCCAGCTCTAGGAGCACGCTATGGGCCATACTCCATGGTGAACAACACACACTTGCCTCGACAACAGGAACGGCCTGGAACACAGGCCGCGGTGACATCCTGACAAGAGGGATCCCAGCTACATAAAGCCACAATAGCTGGGACAGCTGCAATGCAAACATTGCTTGCCAAGAACTGCTTGAGCAAATGCATGGCGAGACAAGCACAAGTGGAAGACACAGATTTCAGGCTACACGTTGCTCAAGCACATGCTTGCCTTTCCAACAATCCAGGCCTAAAACTCAGTCCGTGCTGAGAGGATCACTTTCCCTCCCCAACACAGCCTCAGAAGATTGCAGGCCACGTTGTGGAGCTAGGAAAAGCATTATTCCATCTGAGCAAGGAACTGTGGGAGAAAGGCGAGTTGGTACATCATAGAGAACCCAAGGTTAACACCTACATCTCAGTGCATCCCAACGCATCTGAGAGACTATTCCAAGATAACAAATCAACATCCCTCTCAGGGAAGGGGGTGAGCATTTGGATTCCTGTCAGACTGAGGGGACATCAGGGATAGCCCTTCTAGGTTGCAGAAGGCGCCAGGAGACCCACGCTGTGCTACATAGCTCTGTTGCTCGAGGACTTCATCCTGGGCCAGGGGCGGTTAGACAGAAATCCTGCCCAGGAGCTTGAGAGGGCCAATCCCACCACCGAGAAGGCGGACTGCCAAGATCAATCGCTTGTTCTGAAATGGAAGAGACCTGAGTCAGGCACAACCGGGGGGGACAAATTAGATTGCATGCTCAAGAAAAAGAAGCAAAGTGAGACTCACCTTGCTCAGGCGAGCTGGAGCAGGTACACTACATGCGCAGAAGGGCAGGGATACTTCTGTATTGCTTGCAGAGCAGGAGGAGACACGGTGAATACTTGAGAGAGGAGGCTCCGCCGGACAATTACCTTCCTGACGAGAGGTACATCGGGTGCCTTCAACGCTCACGACACTCCGAATAGATGTATTCTCTTCCCTGGAGACCAGGGCCAGAGGCGTTCAGGACTAAGGAGAGATACACGAGGTGCACTCTGTGCTGAAGTCAGCAGAAGGACAGGGATTGCAGGCAGTGCCAGCCAGGACTTGACAATTAGAATGACTGGAAGACACGGGTTTCAGGCTAAGGTCAACTGTAGTAGGAACACGTTCTACACTGAGGACAGTGGAAGAAAACACTTCATTCCAGACCACCGAGGAGAACGGGCAGCATGCACTAGAGCATAAGGGCAGAGATCTGTTCCACGCTGAGGTGCCTGGCAGCACACACCTGCCATGTTCAGGAGCACGAAGGAAGCACTCTCCAGTCGGAGGATACCTGCACTTTGCATATTTCGTCTTTTCCCAAAACGGGTCGGCACATCTTGCTACTGCAGAAATGCTGGCCCTAACACAGTACAAATGTAGGGAGGCTGATACACACAGTCTGGGACCAAGCCCCCCCGCCTCCCCTCGCCACCCTCATCACCCCTCCATCCCTTTGCCACTCTATTTAGTCCCCAATCCCCGCCCACCTAGTACAATCTTCTCAGGGTCACAAAAGACAATCACAAACGATTAATGCCTACAGGGGCATCACCCGATCAATGGCTTCCTGGTTGGGTTAGTGGGAGCTGAGGACTGGAGAAGTCCTGGCTTCGTAGAACATGAGACATCACTCTGTGGGCATGAAAACCTGAGTTGACCTTCAGTGCTGACCAGGGAAGAATCCTCTTGCCTCCAGGGTGTCTGTACCAGCCTTCACCCGAAAGCTACCTTCTTTGGACAGCTGAAACAGATGCACGACACTTGCAGCCTGTGCATCTCATGCAAAAAGGAAATGCAACAGTCCTATTCCTGTCTGTCTAACGACCAGAAGGTTTTGCCATATTGATTGGCGAAGCCAGCTAGTGAAGGCCTCATCTCTTAAAAGGAGAGCCGCCAATATTTAAGAGGCACAGCTTGTAGATATGCTTGATTCTTACTCCATCCGTGCTTTGCTTCAGGTTTGCCTTTGGATTGGTTGTCGGTGTCAGTCCTGCCACTTGAACTCAGGGCATGGGCGCTGTCCCTGAGGTGTTTCCCTCAAGGCTAGCACTCTACCCCTTGAGCCAGCTCCAATTCCAGCTCCTACATGGGAAACTGCAGATGAAACTCCCTCAGCATTCTGGCACCAGCTGTCAAAACCTAGATCAGCGGGCCCTACCTTCCTGAGAAGCTGCCATTAGAGGCAGGAAACACTGGGGGCCTCACATCCTTAACTCCATCTTCTCCAGTGGACTGCACCAGGTGCATTCCATGCTTCCTGAGGCTGAGAAATACACTTTGCTCACTGACTGAACACAGGGACATACATTGTATTGTTAGTGAAGGAGGTGTAACATACATCTCGGGAGGGGAAGACCCTCACTACACAGTTTCAAACACCCACTCTGTACTTTCCCGGAGCAGCTCCACAACATACAAGCCCAGCAGAGCTGCAGTTGGCCTACTCCAGCTCTAGGAGCACGCTATGGGCCATACTCCATGGTGAACAACACACACTTGCCTCGACAACAGGAACGGCCTGGAACACAGGCCGCGGTGACATCCTGACAAGAGGGATCCCAGCTACATAAAGCCACAATAGCTGGGACAGCTGCAATGCAAACATTGCTTGCCAAGAACTGCTTGAGCAAATGCATGGCGAGACAAGCACAAGTGGAAGACACAGATTTCAGGCTACACGTTGCTCAAGCACATGCTTGCCTTTCCAACAATCCAGGCCTAAAACTCAGTCCGTGCTGAGAGGATCACTTTCCCTCCCCAACACAGCCTCAGAAGATTGCAGGCCACGTTGTGGAGCTAGGAAAAGCATTATTCCATCTGAGCAAGGAACTGTGGGAGAAAGGCGAGTTGGTACATCATAGAGAACCCAAGGTTAACACCTACATCTCAGTGCATCCCAACGCATCTGAGAGACTATTCCAAGATAACAAATCAACATCCCTCTCAGGGAAGGGGATGAGCATTTGGATTCCTGTCAGACTGAGGGGACATCAGGGATAGCCCTTCTAGGTTGCAGAAGGCGCCAGGAGACCCACGCTGTGCTACATAGCTCTGTTGCTCGAGGACTTCATCCTGGGCCAGGGGCGGTTAGACAGAAATCCTGCCCAGGAGCTTGAGAGGGCCAATCCCACCACCGAGAAGGCGGACTGCCAAGATCAATCGCTTGTTCTGAAATGGAAGAGACCTGAGTCAGGCACAACCGGGGGGGACAAATTAGATTGCATGCTCAAGAAAAAGAAGCAAAGTGAGACTCACCTTGCTCAGGCGAGCTGGAGCAGGTACACTACATGCGCAGAAGGGCAGGGATACTTCTGTATTGCTTGCAGAGCAGGAGGAGACACGGTGAATACTTGAGAGAGGAGGCTCCGCCGGACATTTACCTTCCTGACGAGAGGTACATCGGGTGCCTTCAACGCTCACGACACTCCGAATAGATGAACTCTCTTCCCTGGAGACCAGGGCCAGAGGCGTTCAGGACTAAGGAGAGATACACGAGGTGCACTCTGTGCTGAAGTCAGCAGAAGGACAGGGATTGCAGGCAGTGCCAGCCAGGACTTGACAATTAGAATGACTGGAAGACACGGGTTTCAGGCTGAGGTCAACTGTAGTAGGAACACGTTCTACACTGAGGACAGTGGAAGAAAACACTTCATTCCAGACCACCGAGGAGAACGGGCAGCATGCACTAGAGCATAAGGGCAGAGATCTGTTCCACGCTGAGGTGCCTGGCAGCACACACCTGCCATGTTCAGGAGCACGAAGGAAGCACTCTCCAGTCGGAGGATACCTGCACTTTGCATATTTCGTCTTTTCCCAAAACGGGTCGGCACATCTTGCTACTGCAGAAATGCTGGCCCTAACACAGTACAAATGTAGGGAGGCTGATACACACAGTCTGGGACCAAGCCCCCCCGCCTCCCCTCGCCACCCTCATCACCCCTCCATCCCTTTGCCACTCTATTTAGTCCCCAATCCCCGCCCACCTAGTACAATCTTCTCAGGGTCACAAAAGACAATCACAAACGATTAATGCCTACAGGGGCATCACCCGATCAATGGCTTCCTGAGTTGGGTTAGTGGGAGCTGAGGACTGGAGAAGTCCTGGCTTCGTAGAACATGAGACATCACTCTGTGGGCATGAAAACCTGAGTTGACCTTCAGTGCTGACCAGGGAAGAATCCTCTTGCCTCCAGGGTGTCTGTACCAGCCTTCACCCGAAAGCTACCTTCTTTGGACAGCTGAAACAGATGCACGACACTTGCAGCCTGTGCATCTCATGCAAAAAGGAAATGCAACAGTCCTATTCCTGTCTGTCTAACGACCAGAAGGTTTTGCCATATTGATTGGCGAAGCCAGCTAGTGAAGGCCTCATCTCTTAAAAGGAGAGCCGCCAATATTTAAGAGGCACAGCTTGTAGATATGCTTGATTCTTACTCCATCCGTGCTTTGCTTCAGGTTTGCCTTTGGATTGGTTGTCGGTGTCAGTCCTGCCACTTGAACTCAGGGCATGGGCGCTGTCCCTGAGGTGTTTCCCTCAAGGCTAGCACTCTACCCCTTGAGCCAGCTCCAATTCCAGCTCCTACATGGGAAACTGCAGATGAAACTCCCTCAGCATTCTGGCACCAGCTGTCAAAACCTAGATCAGCGGGCCCTACCTTCCTGAGAAGCTGCCATTAGAGGCAGGAAACACTGGGGGCCTCACATCCTTAACTCCATCTTCTCCAGTGGACTGCACCAGGTGCATTCCATGCTTCCTGAGGCTGAGAAATACACTTTGCTCACTGACTGAACACAGGGACATACATTGTATTGTTAGTGAAGGAGGTGTAACATACATCTCGGGAGGGGAAGACCCTCACTACACAGTTTCAAACACCCACTCTGTACTTTCCCGGAGCAGCTCCACAACATACAAGCCCAGCAGAGCTGCAGTTGGCCTACTCCAGCTCTAGGAGCACGCTATGGGCCATACTCCATGGTGAACAACACACACTTGCCTCGACAACAGGAACGGCCTGGAACACAGGCCGCGGTGACATCCTGACAAGAGGGATCCCAGCTACATAAAGCCACAATAGCTGGGACAGCTGCAATGCAAACATTGCTTGCCAAGAACTGCTTGAGCAAATGCATGGCGAGACAAGCACAAGTGGAAGACACAGATTTCAGGCTACACGTTGCTCAAGCACATGCTTGCCTTTCCAACAATCCAGGCCTAAAACTCAGTCCGTGCTGAGAGGATCACTTTCCCTCCCCAACACAGCCTCAGAAGATTGCAGGCCACGTTGTGGAGCTAGGAAAAGCATTATTCCATCTGAGCAAGGAACTGTGGGAGAAAGGCGAGTTGGTACATCATAGAGAACCCAAGGTTAACACCTACATCTCAGTGCATCCCAACGCATCTGAGAGACTATTCCAAGATAACAAATCAACATCCCTCTCAGGGAAGGGGGTGAGCATTTGGATTCCTGTCAGACTGAGGGGACATCAGGGATAGCCCTTCTAGGTTGCAGAAGGCGCCAGGAGACCCACGCTGTGCTACATAGCTCTGTTGCTCGAGGACTTCATCCTGGGCCAGGGGCGGTTAGACAGAAATCCTGCCCAGGAGCTTGAGAGGGCCAATCCCACCACCGAGAAGGCGGACTGCCAAGATCAATCGCTTGTTCTGAAATGGAAGAGACCTGAGTCAGGCACAACCGGGGGGGACAAATTAGATTGCATGCTCAAGAAAAAGAAGCAAAGTGAGACTCACCTTGCTCAGGCGAGCTGGAGCAGGTACACTACATGCGCAGAAGGGCAGGGATACTTCTGTATTGCTTGCAGAGCAGGAGGAGACACGGTGAATACTTGAGAGAGGAGGCTCCGCCGGACATTTACCTTCCTGACGAGAGGTACATCGGGTGCCTTCAACGCTCACGACACTCCGAATAGATGAACTCTCTTCCCTGGAGACCAGGGCCAGAGGCGTTCAGGACTAAGGAGAGATACACGAGGTGCACTCTGTGCTGAAGTCAGCAGAAGGACAGGGATTGCAGGCAGTGCCAGCCAGGACTTGACAATTAGAATGACTGGAAGACACGGGTTTCAGGCTGAGGTCAACTGTAGTAGGAACACGTTCTACACTGAGGACAGTGGAAGAAAACACTTCATTCCAGACCACCGAGGAGAACGGGCAGCATGCACTAGAGCATAAGGGCAGAGATCTGTTCCACGCTGAGGTGCCTGGCAGCACACACCTGCCATGTTCAGGAGCACGAAGGAAGCACTCTCCAGTCGGAGGATACCTGCACTTTGCATATTTCGTCTTTTCCCAAAACGGGCCGGCACATCTTGCTACTGCAGAAATGCTGGCCCTAACACAGTACAAATGTAGGGAGGCTGATACACACAGTCTGGGACCAAGCCCCCCCGCCTCCCCTCGCCACCCTCATCACCCCTCCATCCCTTTGCCACTCTATTTAGTCCCCAATCCCCGCCCACCTAGTACAATCTTCTCAGGGTCACAAAAGACAATCACAAACGATTAATGCCTACAGGGGCATCACCCGATCAATGGCTTCCTGAGTTGGGTTAGTGGGAGCTGAGGACTGGAGAAGTCCTGGCTTCGTAGAACATGAGACATCACTCTGTGGGCATGAAAACCTGAGTTGACCTTCAGTGCTGACCAGGGAAGAATCCTCTTGCCTCCAGGGTGTCTGTACCAGCCTTCACCCGAAAGCTACCTTCTTTGGACAGCTGAAACAGATGCACGACACTTGCAGCCTGTGCATCTCATGCAAAAAGGAAATGCAACAGTCCTATTCCTGTCTGTCTAACGACCAGAAGGTTTTGCCATATTGATTGGCGAAGCCAGCTAGTGAAGGCCTCATCTCTTAAAAGGAGAGCCGCCAATATTTAAGAGGCACAGCTTGTAGATATGCTTGATTCTTACTCCATCCGTGCTTTGCTTCAGGTTTGCCTTTGGATTGGTTGTCGGTGTCAGTCCTGCCACTTGAACTCAGGGCATGGGCGCTGTCCCTGAGGTGTTTCCCTCAAGGCTAGCACTCTACCCCTTGAGCCAGCTCCAATTCCAGCTCCTACATGGGAAACTGCAGATGAAACTCCCTCAGCATTCTGGCACCAGCTGTCAAAACCTAGATCAGCGGGCCCTACCTTCCTGAGAAGCTGCCATTAGAGGCAGGAAACACTGGGGGCCTCACATCCTTAACTCCATCTTCTCCAGTGGACTGCACCAGGTGCATTCCATGCTTCCTGAGGCTGAGAAATACACTTTGCTCACTGACTGAACACAGGGACATACATTGTATTGTTAGTGAAGGAGGTGTAACATACATCTCGGGAGGGGAAGACCCTCACTACACAGTTTCAAACACCCACTCTGTACTTTCCCGGAGCAGCTCCACAACATACAAGCCCAGCAGAGCTGCAGTTGGCCTACTCCAGCTCTAGGAGCACGCTATGGGCCATACTCCATGGTGAACAACACACACTTGCCTCGACAACAGGAACGGCCTGGAACACAGGCCGCGGTGACATCCTGACAAGAGGGATCCCAGCTACATAAAGCCACAATAGCTGGGACAGCTGCAATGCAAACATTGCTTGCCAAGAACTGCTTGAGCAAATGCATGGCGAGACAAGCACAAGTGGAAGACACAGATTTCAGGCTACACGTTGCTCAAGCACATGCTTGCCTTTCCAACAATCCAGGCCTAAAACTCAGTCCGTGCTGAGAGGATCACTTTCCCTCCCCAACACAGCCTCAGAAGATTGCAGGCCACGTTGTGGAGCTAGGAAAAGCATTATTCCATCTGAGCAAGGAACTGTGGGAGAAAGGCGAGTTGGTACATCATAGAGAACCCAAGGTTAACACCTACATCTCAGTGCATCCCAACGCATCTGAGAGACTATTCCAAGATAACAAATCAACATCCCTCTCAGGGAAGGGGATGAGCATTTGGATTCCTGTCAGACTGAGGGGACATCAGGGATAGCCCTTCTAGGTTGCAGAAGGCGCCAGGAGACCCACGCTGTGCTACATAGCTCTGTTGCTCGAGGACTTCATCCTGGGCCAGGGGCGGTTAGACAGAAATCCTGCCCAGGAGCTTGAGAGGGCCAATCCCACCACCGAGAAGGCGGACTGCCAAGATCAATCGCTTGTTCTGAAATGGAAGAGACCTGAGTCAGGCACAACCGGGGGGGACAAATTAGATTGCATGCTGAAGAAAAAGAAGCAAAGTGAGACTCACCTTGCTCAGGCGAGCTGGAGCAGGTACACTACATGCGCAGAAGGGCAGGGATACTTCTGTATTGCTTGCAGAGCAGGAGGAGACACGGTGAATACTTGAGAGAGGAGGCTCCGCCGGACATTTACCTTCCTGACGAGAGGTACATCGGGTGCCTTCAACGCTCACGACACTCCGAATAGATGAACTCTCTTCCCTGGAGACCAGGGCCAGAGGCGTTCAGGACTAAGGAGAGATACACGAGGTGCACTCTGTGCTGAAGTCAGCAGAAGGACAGGGATTGCAGGCAGTGCCAGCCAGGACTTGACAATTAGAATGACTGGAAGACACGGGTTTCAGGCTGAGGTCAACTGTAGTAGGAACACGTTCTACACTGAGGACAGTGGAAGAAAACACTTCATTCCAGACCACCGAGGAGAACGGGCAGCATGCACTAGAGCATAAGGGCAGAGATCTGTTCCACGCTGAGGTGCCTGGCAGCACACACCTGCCATGTTCAGGAGCACGAAGGAAGCACTCTCCAGTCGGAGGATACCTGCACTTTGCATATTTCGTCTTTTCCCAAAACGGGCCGGCACATCTTGCTACTGCAGAAATGCTGGCCCTAACACAGTACAAATGTAGGGAGGCTGATACACACAGTCTGGGACCAAGCCCCCCCGCCTCCCCTCGCCACCCTCATCACCCCTCCATCCCTTTGCCACTCTATTTAGTCCCCAATCCCCGCCCACCTAGTACAATCTTCTCAGGGTCACAAAAGACAATCACAAACGATTAATGCCTACAGGGGCATCACCCGATCAATGGCTTCCTGAGTTGGGTTAGTGGGAGCTGAGGACTGGAGAAGTCCTGGCTTCGTAGAACATGAGACATCACTCTGTGGGCATGAAAACCTGAGTTGACCTTCAGTGCTGACCAGGGAAGAATCCTCTTGCCTCCAGGGTGTCTGTACCAGCCTTCACCCGAGAGCTACCTTCTTTGGACAGCTGAAACAGATGCACGACACTTGCAGCCTGTGCATCTCATGCAAAAAGGAAATGCAACAGTCCTATTCCTGTCTGTCTAACGACCAGAAGGTTTTGCCATATTGATTGGCGAAGCCAGCTAGTGAAGGCCTCATCTCTTAAAAGGAGAGCCGCCAATATTTAAGAGGCACAGCTTGTAGATATGCTTGATTCTTACTCCATCCGTGCTTTGCTTCAGGTTTGCCTTTGGATTGGTTGTCGGTGTCAGTCCTGCCACTTGAACTCAGGGCATGGGCGCTGTCCCTGAGGTGTTTCCCTCAAGGCTAGCACTCTACCCCTTGAGCCAGCTCCAATTCCAGCTCCTACATGGGAAACTGCAGATGAAACTCCCTCAGCATTCTGGCACCAGCTGTCAAAACCTAGATCAGCGGGCCCTACCTTCCTGAGAAGCTGCCATTAGAGGCAGGAAACACTGGGGGCCTCACATCCTTAACTCCATCTTCTCCAGTGGACTGCACCAGGTGCATTCCATGCTTCCTGAGGCTGAGAAATACACTTTGCTCACTGACTGAACACAGGGACATACATTGTATTGTTAGTGAAGGAGGTGTAACATACATCTCGGGAGGGGAAGACCCTCACTACACAGTTTCAAACACCCACTCTGTACTTTCCCGGAGCAGCTCCACAACATACAAGCCCAGCAGAGCTGCAGTTGGCCTACTCCAGCTCTAGGAGCACGCTATGGGCCATACTCCATGGTGAACAACACACACTTGCCTCGACAACAGGAACGGCCTGGAACACAGGCCGCGGTGACATCCTGACAAGAGGGATCCCAGCTACATAAAGCCACAATAGCTGGGACAGCTGCAATGCAAACATTGCTTGCCAAGAACTGCTTGAGCAAATGCATGGCGAGACAAGCACAAGTGGAAGACACAGATTTCAGGCTACACGTTGCTCAAGCACATGCTTGCCTTTCCAACAATCCAGGCCTAAAACTCAGTCCGTGCTGAGAGGATCACTTTCCCTCCCCAACACAGCCTCAGAAGATTGCAGGCCACGTTGTGGAGCTAGGAAAAGCATTATTCCATCTGAGCAAGGAACTGTGGGAGAAAGGCGAGTTGGTACATCATAGAGAACCCAAGGTTAACACCTACATCTCAGTGCATCCCAACGCATCTGAGAGACTATTCCAAGATAACAAATCAACATCCCTCTCAGGGAAGGGGGTGAGCATTTGGATTCCTGTCAGACTGAGGGGACATCAGGGATAGCCCTTCTAGGTTGCAGAAGGCGCCAGGAGACCCACGCTGTGCTACATAGCTCTGTTGCTCGAGGACTTCATCCTGGGCCAGGGGCGGTTAGACAGAAATCCTGCCCAGGAGCTTGAGAGGGCCAATCCCACCACCGAGAAGGCGGACTGCCAAGATCAATCGCTTGTTCTGAAATGGAAGAGACCTGAGTCAGGCACAACCGGGGGGGACAAATTAGATTGCATGCTCAAGAAAAAGAAGCAAAGTGAGACTCACCTTGCTCAGGCGAGCTGGAGCAGGTACACTACATGCGCAGAAGGGCAGGGATACTTCTGTATTGCTTGCAGAGCAGGAGGAGACACGGTGAATACTTGAGAGAGGAGGCTCCGCCGGACATTTACCTTCCTGACGAGAGGTACATCGGGTGCCTTCAACGCTCACGACACTCCGAATAGATGAACTCTCTTCCCTGGAGACCAGGGCCAGAGGCGTTCAGGACTAAGGAGAGATACACGAGGTGCACTCTGTGCTGAAGTCAGCAGAAGGACAGGGATTGCAGGCAGTGCCAGCCAGGACTTGACAATTAGAATGACTGGAAGACACGGGTTTCAGGCTGAGGTCAACTGTAGTAGGAACACGTTCTACACTGAGGACAGTGGAAGAAAACACTTCATTCCAGACCACCGAGGAGAACGGGCAGCATGCACTAGAGCATAAGGGCAGAGATCTGTTCCACGCTGAGGTGCCTGGCAGCACACACCTGCCATGTTCAGGAGCACGAAGGAAGCACTCTCCAGTCGGAGGATACCTGCACTTTGCATATTTCGTCTTTTCCCAAAACGGGCCGGCACATCTTGCTACTGCAGAAATGCTGGCCCTAACACAGTACAAATGTAGGGAGGCTGATACACACAGTCTGGGACCAAGCCCCCCCGCCTCCCCTCGCCACCCTCATCACCCCTCCATCCCTTTGCCACTCTATTTAGTCCCCAATCCCCGCCCACCTAGTACAATCTTCTCAGGGTCACAAAAGACAATCACAAACGATTAATGCCTACAGGGGCATCACCCGATCAATGGCTTCCTGAGTTGGGTTAGTGGGAGCTGAGGACTGGAGAAGTCCTGGCTTCGTAGAACATGAGACATCACTCTGTGGGCATGAAAACCTGAGTTGACCTTCAGTGCTGACCAGGGAAGAATCCTCTTGCCTCCAGGGTGTCTGTACCAGCCTTCACCCGAGAGCTACCTTCTTTGGACAGCTGAAACAGATGCACGACACTTGCAGCCTGTGCATCTCATGCAAAAAGGAAATGCAACAGTCCTATTCCTGTCTGTCTAACGACCAGAAGGTTTTGCCATATTGATTGGCGAAGCCAGCTAGTGAAGGCCTCATCTCTTAAAAGGAGAGCCGCCAATATTTAAGAGGCACAGCTTGTAGATATGCTTGATTCTTACTCCATCCGTGCTTTGCTTCAGGTTTGCCTTTGGATTGGTTGTCGGTGTCAGTCCTGCCACTTGAACTCAGGGCATGGGCGCTGTCCCTGAGGTGTTTCCCTCAAGGCTAGCACTCTACCCCTTGAGCCAGCTCCAATTCCAGCTCCTACATGGGAAACTGCAGATGAAACTCCCTCAGCATTCTGGCACCAGCTGTGAAAACCTAGATCAGTGGGTCCTACCTTCCTGAGAAGCTGCCATTAGAGGCAGGAAACACTGGGGGCCTCACATCCTTAACTCCATCTTCTCCAGTGGACTGCACCAGGTGCATTCCATGCTTCCTGAGGCTGAGAAATACACTTTGCTCACTGACTGAACACAGGGACATACATTGTATTGTTAGTGAAGGAGGTGTAACATACATCTCGGGAGGGGAAGACCCTCACTACACAGTTTCAAACACCCACTCTGTACTTTCCTGGAGCAGCTCCACAACATACAAGCCCAGCAGAGCTGCAGTTGGCCTACTCCAGCTCTAGGAGCACGCTATGGGCCATACTCCATGGTGAACAACACACACTTGCCTCGACAACAGGAACGGCCTGGAACACAGGCCGCGGTGACATCCTGACAAGAGGGATCCCAGCTACATAAAGCCACAATAGCTGGGACAGCTGCAATGCAAACATTGCTTGCCAAGAACTGCTTGAGCAAATGCATGGCGAGACAAGCACAAGTGGAAGACACAGATTTCAGGCTACACGTTGCTCAAGCACATGCTTGCCTTTCCAACAATCCAGGCCTAAAACTCAGTCCGTGCTGAGAGGATCACTTTCCCTCCCCAACACAGCCTCAGAAGATTGCAGGCCACGTTGTGGAGCTAGGAAAAGCATTATTCCATCTGAGCAAGGAACTGTGGGAGAAAGGCGAGTTGGTAC
Source organism: Perognathus longimembris pacificus (assembly GCF_023159225.1). NCBI lineage: Eukaryota > Metazoa > Chordata > Mammalia > Rodentia > Heteromyidae > Perognathus > Perognathus longimembris. The sequence goes on from NC_063161.1 coordinate 51,880,745, forward strand.
ATCATAGAGAACCCAAGGTTAACACCTACATCTCAGTGCATCCCAACGCATCTGAGAGACTATTCCAAGATAACAAATCAACATCCCTCTCAGGGAAGGGGGTGAGCATTTGGATTCCTGTCAGACTGAGGGGACATCAGGGATAGCCCTTCTAGGTTGCAGAAGGCGCCAGGAGACCCACGCTGTGCTACATAGCTCTGTTGCTCGAGGACTTCATCCTGGGCCAGGGGCGGTTAGACAGAAATCCTGCCCAGGAGCTTGAGAGGGCCAATCCCACCACCGAGAAGGCGGACTGCCAAGATCAATCGCTTGTTCTGAAATGGAAGAGACCTGAGTCAGGCACAACCGGGGGGGACAAATTAGATTGCATGCTGAAGAAAAAGAAGCAAAGTGAGACTCACCTTGCTCAGGCGAGCTGGAGCAGGTACACTACATGCGCAGAAGGGCAGGGATACTTCTGTATTGCTTGCAGAGCAGGAGGAGACACGGTGAATACTTGAGAGAGGAGGCTCCGCCGGACATTTACCTTCCTGACGAGAGGTACATCGGGTGCCTTCAACGCTCACGACACTCCGAATAGATGAACTCTCTTCCCTGGAGACCAGGGCCAGAGGCGTTCAGGACTAAGGAGAGATACACGAGGTGCACTCTGTGCTGAAGTCAGCAGAAGGACAGGGATTGCAGGCAGTGCCAGCCAGGACTTGACAATTAGAATGACTGGAAGACACGGGTTTCAGGCTGAGGTCAACTGTAGTAGGAACACGTTCTACACTGAGGACAGTGGAAGAAAACACTTCATTCCAGACCACCGAGGAGAACGGGCAGCATGCACTAGAGCATAAGGGCAGAGATCTGTTCCACGCTGAGGTGCCTGGCAGCACACACCTGCCATGTTCAGGAGCACGAAGGAAGCACTCTCCAGTCGGAGGATACCTGCACTTTGCATATTTCGTCTTTTCCCAAAACGGGCCGGCACATCTTGCTACTGCAGAAATGCTGGCCCTAACACAGTACAAATGTAGGGAGGCTGATACACACAGTCTGGGACCAAGCCCCCCCGCCTCCCCTCGCCACCCTCATCACCCCTCCATCCCTTTGCCACTCTATTTAGTCCCCAATCCCCGCCCACCTAGTACAATCTTCTCAGGGTCACAAAAGACAATCACAAACGATTAATGCCTACAGGGGCATCACCCGATCAATGGCTTCCTGAGTTGGGTTAGTGGGAGCTGAGGACTGGAGAAGTCCTGGCTTCGTAGAACATGAGACATCACTCTGTGGGCATGAAAACCTGAGTTGACCTTCAGTGCTGACCAGGGAAGAATCCTCTTGCCTCCAGGGTGTCTGTACCAGCCTTCACCCGAAAGCTACCTTCTTTGGACAGCTGAAACAGATGCACGACACTTGCAGCCTGTGCATCTCATGCAAAAAGGAAATGCAACAGTCCTATTCCTGTCTGTCTAACGACCAGAAGGTTTTGCCATATTGATTGGCGAAGCCAGCTAGTGAAGGCCTCATCTCTTAAAAGGAGAGCCGCCAATATTTAAGAGGCACAGCTTGTAGATATGCTTGATTCTTACTCCATCCGTGCTTTGCTTCAGGTTTGCCTTTGGATTGGTTGTCGGTGTCAGTCCTGCCACTTGAACTCAGGGCATGGGCGCTGTCCCTGAGGTGTTTCCCTCAAGGCTAGCACTCTACCCCTTGAGCCAGCTCCAATTCCAGCTCCTACATGGGAAACTGCAGATGAAACTCCCTCAGCATTCTGGCACCAGCTGTCAAAACCTAGATCAGCGGGCCCTACCTTCCTGAGAAGCTGCCATTAGAGGCAGGAAACACTGGGGGCCTCACATCCTTAACTCCATCTTCTCCAGTGGACTGCACCAGGTGCATTCCATGCTTCCTGAGGCTGAGAAATACACTTTGCTCACTGACTGAACACAGGGACATACATTGTATTGTTAGTGAAGGAGGTGTAACATACATCTCGGGAGGGGAAGACCCTCACTACACAGTTTCAAACACCCACTCTGTACTTTCCCGGAGCAGCTCCACAACATACAAGCCCAGCAGAGCTGCAGTTGGCCTACTCCAGCTCTAGGAGCATGCTATGGGCCATACTCCATGGTGAACAACACACACTTGCCTCGACAACAGGAACGGCCTGGAACACAGGCCGCGGTGACATCCTGACAAGAGGGATCCCAGCTACATAAAGCCACAATAGCTGGGACAGCTGCAATGCAAACATTGCTTGCCAAGAACTGCTTGAGCAAATGCATGGCGAGACAAGCACAAGTGGAAGACACAGATTTCAGGCTACACGTTGCTCAAGCACATGCTTGCCTTTCCAACAATCCAGGCCTAAAACTCAGTCCGTGCTGAGAGGATCACTTTCCCTCCCCAACACAGCCTCAGAAGATTGCAGGCCACGTTGTGGAGCTAGGAAAAGCATTATTCCATCTGAGCAAGGAACTGTGGGAGAAAGGCGAGTTGGTACATCATAGAGAACCCAAGGTTAACACCTACATCTCAGTGCATCCCAACGCATCTGAGAGACTATTCCAAGATAACAAATCAACATCCCTCTCAGGGAAGGGGATGAGCATTTGGATTCCTGTCAGACTGAGGGGACATCAGGGATAGCCCTTCTAGGTTGCAGAAGGCGCCAGGAGACCCACGCTGTGCTACATAGCTCTGTTGCTCGAGGACTTCATCCTGGGCCAGGGGCGGTTAGACAGAAATCCTGCCCAGGAGCTTGAGAGGGCCAATCCCACCACCGAGAAGGCGGACTGCCAAGATCAATCGCTTGTTCTGAAATGGAAGAGACCTGAGTCAGGCACAACCGGGGGGGACAAATTAGATTGCATGCTGAAGAAAAAGAAGCAAAGTGAGACTCACCTTGCTCAGGCGAGCTGGAGCAGGTACACTACATGCGCAGAAGGGCAGGGATACTTCTGTATTGCTTGCAGAGCAGGAGGAGACACGGTGAATACTTGAGAGAGGAGGCTCCGCCGGACATTTACCTTCCTGACGAGAGGTACATCGGGTGCCTTCAACGCTCACGACACTCCGAATAGATGAACTCTCTTCCCTGGAGACCAGGGCCAGAGGCGTTCAGGACTAAGGAGAGATACACGAGGTGCACTCTGTGCTGAAGTCAGCAGAAGGACAGGGATTGCAGGCAGTGCCAGCCAGGACTTGACAATTAGAATGACTGGAAGACACGGGTTTCAGGCTGAGGTCAACTGTAGTAGGAACACGTTCTACACTGAGGACAGTGGAAGAAAACACTTCATTCCAGACCACCGAGGAGAACGGGCAGCATGCACTAGAGCATAAGGGCAGAGATCTGTTCCACGCTGAGGTGCCTGGCAGCACACACCTGCCATGTTCAGGAGCACGAAGGAAGCACTCTCCAGTCGGAGGATACCTGCACTTTGCATATTTCGTCTTTTCCCAAAACGGGCCGGCACATCTTGCTACTGCAGAAATGCTGGCCCTAACACAGTACAAATGTAGGGAGGCTGATACACACAGTCTGGGACCAAGCCCCCCCGCCTCCCCTCGCCACCCTCATCACCCCTCCATCCCTTTGCCACTCTATTTAGTCCCCAATCCCCGCCCACCTAGTACAATCTTCTCAGGGTCACAAAAGACAATCACAAACGATTAATGCCTACAGGGGCATCACCCGATCAATGGCTTCCTGAGTTGGGTTAGTGGGAGCTGAGGACTGGAGAAGTCCTGGCTTCGTAGAACATGAGACATCACTCTGTGGGCATGAAAACCTGAGTTGACCTTCAGTGCTGACCAGGGAAGAATCCTCTTGCCTCCAGGGTGTCTGTACCAGCCTTCACCCGAGAGCTACCTTCTTTGGACAGCTGAAACAGATGCACGACACTTGCAGCCTGTGCATCTCATGCAAAAAGGAAATGCAACAGTCCTATTCCTGTCTGTCTAACCACCAGAAGGTTTTGCCATATTGATTGGCGAAGCCAGCTAGTGAAGGCCTCATCTCTTAAAAGGAGAGCCGCCAATATTTAAGAGGCACAGCTTGTAGATATGCTTGATTCTTACTCCATCCGTGCTTTGCTTCAGGTTTGCCTTTGGATTGGTTGTCGGTGTCAGTCCTGCCACTTGAACTCAGGGCATGGGCGCTGTCCCTGAGGTGTTTCCCTCAAGGCTAGCACTCTACCCCTTGAGCCAGCTCCAATTCCAGCTCCTACATGGGAAACTGCAGATGAAACTCCCTCAGCATTCTGGCACCAGCTGTCAAAACCTAGATCAGCGGGCCCTACCTTCCTGAGAAGCTGCCATTAGAGGCAGGAAACACTGGGGGCCTCACATCCTTAACTCCATCTTCTCCAGTGGACTGCACCAGGTGCATTCCATGCTTCCTGAGGCTGAGAAATACACTTTGCTCACTGACTGAACACAGGGACATACATTGTATTGTTAGTGAAGGAGGTGTAACATACATCTCGGGAGGGGAAGACCCTCACTACACAGTTTCAAACACCCACTCTGTACTTTCCCGGAGCAGCTCCACAACATACAAGCCCAGCAGAGCTGCAGTTGGCCTACTCCAGCTCTAGGAGCACGCTATGGGCCATACTCCATGGTGAACAACACACACTTGCCTCGACATCAGGAACGGCCTGGAACACAGGCCGCGGTGACATCCTGACAAGAGGGATCCCAGCTACATAAAGCCACAATAGCTGGGACAGCTGCAATGCAAACATTGCTTGCCAAGAACTGCTTGAGCAAATGCATGGCGAGACAAGCACAAGTGGAAGACACAGATTTCAGGCTACACGTTGCTCAAGCACATGCTTGCCTTTCCAACAATCCAGGCCTAAAACTCAGTCCGTGCTGAGAGGATCACTTTCCCTCCCCAACACAGCCTCAGAAGATTGCAGGCCACGTTGTGGAGCTAGGAAAAGCATTATTCCATCTGAGCAAGGAACTGTGGGAGAAAGGCGAGTTGGTACATCATAGAGAACCCAAGGTTAACACCTACATCTCAGTGCATCCCAACGCATCTGAGAGACTATTCCAAGATAACAAATCAACATCCCTCTCAGGGAAGGGGGTGAGCATTTGGATTCCTGTCAGACTGAGGGGACATCAGGGATAGCCCTTCTAGGTTGCAGAAGGCGCCAGGAGACCCACGCTGTGCTACATAGCTCTGTTGCTCGAGGACTTCATCCTGGGCCAGGGGCGGTTAGACAGAAATCCTGCCCAGGAGCTTGAGAGGGCCAATCCCACCACCGAGAAGGCGGACTGCCAAGATCAATCGCTTGTTCTGAAATGGAAGAGACCTGAGTCAGGCACAACCGGGGGGGACAAATTAGATTGCATGCTGAAGAAAAAGAAGCAAAGTGAGACTCACCTTGCTCAGGCGAGCTGGAGCAGGTACACTACATGCGCAGAAGGGCAGGGATACTTCTGTATTGCTTGCAGAGCAGGAGGAGACACGGTGAATACTTGAGAGAGGAGGCTCCGCCGGACATTTACCTTCCTGACGAGAGGTACATCGGGTGCCTTCAACGCTCACGACACTCCGAATAGATGAACTCTCTTCCCTGGAGACCAGGGCCAGAGGCGTTCAGGACTAAGGAGAGATACACGAGGTGCACTCTGTGCTGAAGTCAGCAGAAGGACAGGGATTGCAGGCAGTGCCAGCCAGGACTTGACAATTAGAATGACTGGAAGACACGGGTTTCAGGCTAAGGTCAACTGTAGTAGGAACACGTTCTACACTGAGGACAGTGGAAGAAAACACTTCATTCCAGACCACCGAGGAGAACGGGCAGCATGCACTAGAGCATAAGGGCAGAGATCTGTTCCACGCTGAGGTGCCTGGCAGCACACACCTGCCATGTTCAGGAGCACGAAGGAAGCACTCTCCAGTCGGAGGATACCTGCACTTTGCATATTTCGTCTTTTCCCAAAACGGGTCGGCACATCTTGCTACTGCAGAAATGCTGGCCCTAACACAGTACAAATGTAGGGAGGCTGATACACACAGTCTGGGACCAAGCCCCCCCGCCTCCCCTCGCCACCCTCATCACCCCTCCATCCCTTTGCCACTCTATTTAGTCCCCAATCCCCGCCCACCTAGTACAATCTTCTCAGGGTCACAAAAGACAATCACAAACGATTAATGCCTACAGGGGCATCACCCGATCAATGGCTTCCTGAGTTGGGTTAGTGGGAGCTGAGGACTGGAGAAGTCCTGGCTTCGTAGAACATGAGACATCACTCTGTGGGCATGAAAACCTGAGTTGACCTTCAGTGCTGACCAGGGAAGAATCCTCTTGCCTCCAGGGTGTCTGTACCAGCCTTCACCCGAGAGCTACCTTCTTTGGACAGCTGAAACAGATGCACGACACTTGCAGCCTGTGCATCTCATGCAAAAAGGAAATGCAACAGTCCTATTCCTGTCTGTCTAACGACCAGAAGGTTTTGCCATATTGATTGGCGAAGCCAGCTAGTGAAGGCCTCATCTCTTAAAAGGAGAGCCGCCAATATTTAAGAGGCACAGCTTGTAGATATGCTTGATTCTTACTCCATCCGTGCTTTGCTTCAGGTTTGCCTTTGGACTGGTTGTCGGTGTCAGTCCTGCCACTTGAACTCAGGGCATGGGCGCTGTCCCTGAGGTGTTTCCCTCAAGGCTAGCACTCTACCCCTTGAGCCAGCTCCAATTCCAGCTCCTACATGGGAAACTGCAGATGAAACTCCCTCAGCATTCTGGCACCAGCTGTCAAAACCTAGATCAGCGGGCCCTACCTTCCTGAGAAGCTGCCATTAGAGGCAGGAAACACTGGGGGCCTCACATCCTTAACTCCATCTTCTCCAGTGGACTGCACCAGATGCATTCCATGCTTCCTGAGGCTGAGAAATACACTTTGCTCACTGACTGAACACAGGGACATACATTGTATTGTTAGTGAAGGAGGTGTAACATACATCTCGGGAGGGGAAGACCCTCACTACACAGTTTCAAACACCCACTCTGTACTTTCCCGGAGCAGCTCCACAACATACAAGCCCAGCAGAGCTGCAGTTGGCCTACTCCAGCTCTAGGAGCACGCTATGGGCCATACTCCATGGTGAACAACACACACTTGCCTCGACAACAGGAACGGCCTGGAACACAGGCCGCGGTGACATCCTGACAAGAGGGATCCCAGCTACATAAAGCCACAATAGCTGGGACAGCTGCAATGCAAACATTGCTTGCCAAGAACTGCTTGAGCAAATGCATGGCGAGACAAGCACAAGTGGAAGACACAGATTTCAGGCTACACGTTGCTCAAGCACATGCTTGCCTTTCCAACAATCCAGGCCTAAAAACTCAGTCCGTGCTGAGAGGATCACTTTCCCTCCCCCAACACAGCCCTCAGAAGATTGCAGGCCCACGTTGTGGAGCTAGGAAAAGCATTATTCCATCTGAGCAAGGAACTGTGGAGAAAGGCGAGTTGGTACATCATAGAGAACCCAAGGTTAACACCTACATCTCAGTGCATCCCAACGCATCTGAGAGGACTATTCCAAGATAACAAATCAACATCCCTCTCAGGGAAGGGGATGAGCATTTGGATTCCTGTCAGACTGAGGGGACATCAGGGATAGCCCTTCTAGGTTGCAGAAGGCGCCAGGAGACCCACGCTGTGCTACATAGCTCTGTTGCTCGAGGACTTCATCCTGGGCCAGGGGCGGTTAGACAGAAATCCTGCCCAGGAGCTTGAGAGGGCCAATCCCACCACCGAGAAGGCGGACTGCCAAGATCAATCGCTTGTTCTGAAATGGAAGAGACCTGAGTCAGGCACAACCGGGGGGGACAAATTAGATTGCATGCTGAAGAAAAAGAAGCAAAGTGAGACTCACCTTGCTCAGGCGAGCTGGAGCAGGTACACTACATGCGCAGAAGGGCAGGGATACTTCTGTATTGCTTGCAGAGCAGGAGGAGACACGGTGAATACTTGAGAGAGGAGGCTCCGCCGGACATTTACCTTCCTGACGAGAGGTACATCGGGTGCCTTCAACGCTCACGACACTCCGAATAGATGAACTCTCTTCCCTGGAGACCAGGGCCAGAGGCGTTCAGGACTAAGGAGAGATACACGAGGTGCACTCTGTGCTGAAGTCAGCAGAAGGACAGGGATTGCAGGCAGTGCCAGCCAGGACTTGACAATTAGAATGACTGGAAGACACGGGTTTCAGGCTGAGGTCAACTGTAGTAGGAACACGTTCTACACTGAGGACAGTGGAAGAAAAACACTTCATTCCAGACCACCGAGGAGAACGGGCAGCATGCACTAGAGCATAAGGGCAGAGATCTCTTCCACGCTGAGGTGCCTGGCAGCACACACCTGCCATGTTCAGGAGCACGAAGGAAGCACTCTCCAGTCGGAGGATACCTGCACTTTGCATATTTCGTCTTTTCCCAAAACGGGTCGGCACATCTTGCTACTGCAGAAATGCTGGCCCTAACACAGTACAAATGTAGGGAGGCTGATACACACAGTCTGGGACCAAGCCCCCCCGCCTTCCCTCGCCACCCTCATCACCCCTCCATCCCTTTGCCACTCTATTTAGTCCCCAATCCCCCGCCCACCTAGTACAATCTTCTCAGGGTCACAAAAGACAATCACAAACGATTAATGCCTACAGGGGCATCACCCGATCAATGGCTTCCTGAGTTGGGTTAGTGGGAGCTGAGGACTGGAGAAGTCCTGGCTTCGTAGAACATGAGACATCACTCTGTGGGCATGAAAACCTGAGTTGACCTTCAGTGCTGACCAGGGAAGAATCCTCTTGCCTCCAGGGTGTCTGTACCAGCCTTCACCCGAGAGCTACCTTCTTTGGACAGCTGAAACAGATGCACGACACTTGCAGCCTGTGCATCTCATGCAAAAAGGAAATGCAACAGTCCTATTCCTGTCTGTCTAACCACCAGAAGGTTTTGCCATATTGATTGGCGAAGCCAGCTAGTGAAGGCCTCATCTCTTAAAAGGAGAGCCGCCAATATTTAAGAGGCACAGCTTGTAGATATGCTTGATTCTTACTCCATCCGTGCTTTGCTTCAGGTTTGCCTTTGGATTGGTTGTCGGTGTCAGTCCTGCCACTTGAACTCAGGGCATGGGCGCTGTCCCTGAGGTGTTTCCCTCAAGGCTAGCACTCTACCCCTTGAGCCAGCTCCAATTCCAGCTCCTACATGGGAAACTGCAGATGAAACTCCCTCAGCATTCTGGCACCAGCTGTCAAAACCTAGATCAGCGGGCCCTACCTTCCTGAGAAGCTGCCATTAGAGGCAGGAAACACTGGGGGCCTCACATCCTTAAATCCATCTTCTCTAGTGGACTGCACCAGGTGCATTCCATGCTTCCTGAGGCTGAGAAATACACTTTGCTCACTGACTGAACACAGGGACATACATTGTATTGTTAGTGAAGGAGGTGTAACATACATCTCGGGAGGGGAAGACCCTCACTACACAGTTTCAAACACCCACTCTGTACTTTCCCGGAGCAGCTCCACAACATACAAGCCCAGCAGAGCTGCAGTTGGCCTACTCCAGCTCTAGGAGCACGCTATGGGCCATACTCCATGGTGAACAACACACACTTGCCTCGACAACAGGAACGGCCTGGAACACAGGCCGCGGTGACATCCTGACAAGAGGGATCCCAGCTACATAAAGCCACAATAGCTGGGACAGCTGCAATGCAAACATTGCTTGCCAAGAACTGCTTGAGCAAATGCATGGCGAGACAAGCACAAGTGGAAGACACAGATTTCAGGCTACACGTTGCTCAAGCACATGCTTGCCTTTCCAACAATCCAGGCCTAAAACTCAGTCCGTGCTGAGAGGATCACTTTCCCTCCCCAACACAGCCTCAGAAGATTGCAGGCCACGTTGTGGAGCTAGGAAAAGCATTATTCCATCTGAGCAAGGAACTGTGGGAGAAAGGCGAGTTGGTACATCATAGAGAACCCAAGGTTAACACCTACATCTCAGTGCATCCCAACGCATCTGAGAGACTATTCCAAGATAACAAATCAACATCCCTCTCAGGGAAGGGGATGAGCATTTGGATTCCTGTCAGACTGAGGGGACATCAGGGATAGCCCTTCTAGGTTGCAGAAGGCGCCAGGAGACCCACGCTGTGCTACATAGCTCTGTTGCTCGAGGACTTCATCCTGGGCCAGGGGCGGTTAGACAGAAATCCTGCCCAGGAGCTTGAGAGGGCCAATCCCACCACCGAGAAGGCGGACTGCCAAGATCAATCGCTTGTTCTGAAATGGAAGAGACCTGAGTCAGGCACAACCGGGGGGGACAAATTAGATTGCATGCTCAAGAAAAAGAAGCAAAGTGAGACTCACCTTGCTCAGGCGAGCTGGAGCAGGTACACTACATGCGCAGAAGGGCAGGGATACTTCTGTATTGCTTGCAGAGCAGGAGGAGACACGGTGAATACTTGAGAGAGGAGGCTCCGCCGGACATTTACCTTCCTGACGAGAGGTACATCGGGTGCCTTCAACGCTCACGACACTCCGAATAGATGAACTCTCTTCCCTGGAGACCAGGGCCAGAGGCGTTCAGGACTAAGGAGAGATACACGAGGTGCACTCTGTGCTGAAGTCAGCAGAAGGACAGGGATTGCAGGCAGTGCCAGCCAGGACTTGACAATTAGAATGACTGGAAGACACGGGTTTCAGGCTAAGGTCAACTGTAGTAGGAACACGTTCTACACTGAGGACAGTGGAAGAAAACACTTCATTCCAGACCACCGAGGAGAACGGGCAGCATGCACTAGAGCATAAGGGCAGAGATCTGTTCCACGCTGAGGTGCCTGGCAGCACACACCTGCCATGTTCAGGAGCACGAAGGAAGCACTCTCCAGTCGGAGGATACCTGCACTTTGCATATTTCGTCTTTTCCCAAAACGGGTCGGCACATCTTGCTACTGCAGAAATGCTGGCCCTAACACAGTACAAATGTAGGGAGGCTGATACACACAGTCTGGGACCAAGCCCCCCCGCCTCCCCTCGCCACCCTCATCACCCCTCCATCCCTTTGCCACTCTATTTAGTCCCCAATCCCCGCCCACCTAGTACAATCTTCTCAGGGTCACAAAGACAATCACAAACGATTAATGCCTACAGGGGCATCACCCGATCAATGGCTTCCTGAGTTGGGTTAGTGGGAGCTGAGGACTGGAGAAGTCCTGGCTTCGTAGAACATGAGACATCACTCTGTGGGCATGAAAACCTGAGTTGACCTTCAGTGCTGACCAGGGAAGAATCCTCTTGCCTCCAGGGTGTCTGTACCAGCCTTCACCCGAGAGCTACCTTCTTTGGACAGCTGAAACAGATGCACGACACTTGCAGCCTGTGCATCTCATGCAAAAAGGAAATGCAACAGTCCTATTCCTGTCTGTCTAACGACCAGAAGGTTTTGCCATATTGATTGGCGAAGCCAGCTAGTGAAGGCCTCATCTCTTAAAAGGAGAGCCGCCAATATTTAAGAGGCACAGCTTGTAGATATGCTTGATTCTTACTCCATCCGTGCTTTGCTTCAGGTTTGCCTTTGGACTGGTTGTCGGTGTCAGTCCTGCCACTTGAACTCAGGGCATGGGCGCTGTCCCTGAGGTGTTTCCCTCAAGGCTAGCACTCTACCCCTTGAGCCAGCTCCAATTCCAGCTCCTACATGGGAAACTGCAGATGAAACTCCCCTCAGCATTCTGGCACCAGCTGTCAAAACCTAGATCAGCGGGCCCTACCTTCCTGAGAAGCTGCCATTAGAGGCAGGAAACACTGGGGGCCTCACATCCTTAACTCCATCTTCTCCAGTGGACTGCACCAGGAGCATTCCATGCTTCCTGAGGCTGAGAAATACACTTTGCTCACTGACTGAACACAGGGACATACATTGTATTGTTAGTGAAGGAGGTGTAACATACATCTCGGGAGGGGAAGACCCTCACTACACAGTTTCAAACACCCACTCTGTACTTTCCCGAGCAGCTCCACAACATACAAGCCCAGCAGAGCTGCAGTTGGCCTACTCCAGCTCTAGGAGCACGCTATGGGCCATACTCCATGGTGAACAACACACACTTGCCTCGACAACAGGAACGGCCTGGAACACAGGCCGCGGTGACATCCTGACAAGAGGGATCCCAGCTACATAAAGCCACAATAGCTGGGACAGCTGCAATGCAAACATTGCTTGCCAAGAACTGCTTGAGCAAATGCATGGCGAGACAAGCACAAGTGGAAGACACAGATTTCAGGCTACACGTTGCTCAAGCACATGCTTGCCTTTCCAACAATCCAGGCCTAAAACTCAGTCCGTGCTGAGAGGATCACTTTCCCTCCCCAACACAGCCTCAGAAGATTGCAGGCCACGTTGTGGAGCTAGGAAAAGCATTATTCCATCTGAGCAAGGAACTGTGGGAGAAAGGCGAGTTGGTACATCATAGAGAACCCAAGGTTAACACCTACATCTCAGTGCATCCCAACGCATCTGAGAGACTATTCCAAGATAACAAATCAACATCCCTCTCAGGGAAGGGGATGAGCATTTGGATTCCTGTCAGACTGAGGGGACATCAGGGATAGCCCTTCTAGGTTGCAGAAGGCGCCAGGAGACCCACGCTGTGCTACATAGCTCTGTTGCTCGAGGACTTCATCCTGGGCCAGGGGCGGTTAGACAGAAATCCCTGCCCAGGAGCTTGAGAGGGCCAATCCCACCACCGAGAAGGCGGACTGCCAAGATCAATCGCTTGTTCTGAAATGGAAGAGACCTGAGTCAGGCACAACCGGGGGGGACAAATTAGATTGCATGCTGAAGAAAAAGAAGCAAAGTGAGACTCACCTTGCTCAGGCGAGCTGGAGCAGGTACACTACATGCGCAGAAGGGCAGGGATACTTCTGTATTGCTTGCAGAGCAGGAGGAGACACGGTGAATACTTGAGAGAGGAGGCTCCGCCGGACATTTACCTTCCTGACGAGAGGTACATCGGGTGCCTTCAACGCTCACGACACTCCGAATAGATGAACTCTCTTCCCTGGAGGACCAGGGCCAGAGGCGTTCAGGACTAAGGAGAGATACACGAGGTGCACTCTGTGCTGAAGTCAGCAGAAGGACAGGGATTGCAGGCAGTGCCAGCCAGGACTTGACAATTAGAATGACTGGAAGACACGGGTTTCAGGCTGAGGTCAACTGTAGTAGGAACACGTTCTACACTGAGGACAGTGGAAGAAAACACTTCATTCCAGACCACCGAGGAGAACGGGCAGCATGCACTAGAGCATAAGGGCAGAGATCTCTTCCACGCTGAGGTGCCTGGCAGCACACACCTGCCATGTTCAGGAGCACGAAGGAAGCACTCTCCAGTCGGAGGATACCTGCACTTTGCATATTTCGTCTTTTCCCAAAACGGGTCGGCACATCTTGCTACTGCAGAAATGCTGGCCCTAACACAGTACAAATGTAGGGAGGCTGATACACACAGTCTGGGACCAAGCCCCCCCGCCTTCCCTCGCCACCCTCATCACCCCTCCATCCCTTTGCCACTCTATTTAGTCCCCAATCCCCGCCCACCTAGTACAATCTTCTCAGGGTCACAAAAGACAATCACAAACGATTAATGCCTACAGGGGCATCACCCCGATCAATGGCTTCCTGAGTTGGGTTAGTGGGAGCTGAGGACTGGAGAAGTCCTGGCTTCGTAGAACATGAGACATCACTCTGTGGGCATGAAAACCTGAGTTGACCTTCAGTGCTGACCAGGGAAGAATCCTCTTGCCTCCAGGGTGTCTGTACCAGCCTTCACCCGAGAGCTACCTTCTTTGGACAGCTGAAACAGATGCACGACACTTGCAGCCTGTGCATCTCATGCAAAAAGGAAATGCAACAGTCCTATTCCTGTCTGTCTAACCACCAGAGGTTTTGCCATATTGATTGGCGAAGCCAGCTAGTGAAGGCCTCATCTCTTAAAAGGAGAGCCGCCAATATTTAAGAGGCACAGCTTGTAGATATGCTTGATTCTTACTCCATCCGTGCTTTGCTTCAGGTTTGCCTTTGGATTGGTTGTCGGTGTCAGTCCTGCCACTTGAACTCAGGGCATGGGCGCTGTCCCTGAGGTGTTTCCCTCAAGGCTAGCACTCTACCCCTTGAGCCAGCTCCAATTCCAGCTCCTACATGGGAAACTGCAGATGAAACTCCCTCAGCATTCTGGCACCAGCTGTCAAAACCTAGATCAGCGGGCCCTACCTTCCTGAGAAGCTGCCATTAGAGGCAGGAAACACTGGGGGCCTCACATCCTTAACTCCATCTTCTCTAGTGGACTGCACCAGGTGCATTCCATGCTTCCTGAGGCTGAGAAATACACTTTGCTCACTGACTGAACACAGGGACATACATTGTATTGTTAGTGAAGGAGGTGTAACATACATCTCGGGAGGGGAAGACCCTCACTACACAGTTTCAAACACCCACTCTGTACTTTCCCGGAGCAGCTCCACAACATACAAGCCCAGCAGAGCTGCAGTTGGCCTACTCCAGCTCTAGGAGCACGCTATGGGCCATACTCCATGGTGAACAACACACACTTGCCTCGACAACAGGAACGGCCTGGAACACAGGCCGCGGTGACATCCTGACAAGAGGGATCCCAGCTACATAAAGCCACAATAGCTGGGACAGCTGCAATGCAAACATTGCTTGCCAAGAACTGCTTGAGCAAATGCATGGCGAGACAAGCACAAGTGGAAGACACAGATTTCAGGCTACACGTTGCTCAAGCACATGCTTGCCTTTCCAACAATCCAGGCCTAAAACTCAGTCCGTGCTGAGAGGATCACTTTCCCTCCCCAACACAGCCTCAGAAGATTGCAGGCCACGTTGTGGAGCTAGGAAAAGCATTATTCCATCTGAGCAAGGAACTGTGGGAGAAAGGCGAGTTGGTACATCATAGAGAACCCAAGGTTAACACCTACATCTCAGTGCATCCCAACGCATCTGAGAGACTATTCCAAGATAACAAATCAACATCCCTCTCAGGGAAGGGGATGAGCATTTGGATTCCTGTCAGACTGAGGGGACATCAGGGATAGCCCTTCTAGGTTGCAGAAGGCGCCAGGAGACCCACGCTGTGCTACATAGCTCTGTTGCTCGAGGACTTCATCCTGGGCCAGGGGCGGTTAGACAGAAATCCTGCCAGGAGCTTGAGAGGGCCAATCCCACCACCGAGAAGGCGGACTGCCAAGATCAATCGCTTGTTCTGAAATGGAAGAGACCTGAGTCAGGCACAACCGGGGGGGACAAATTAGATTGCATGCTCAAGAAAAAGAAGCAAAGTGAGACTCACCTTGCTCAGGCGAGCTGGAGCAGGTACACTACATGCGCAGAAGGGCAGGGATACTTCTGTATTGCTTGCAGAGCAGGAGGAGACACGGTGAATACTTGAGAGAGGAGGCTCCGCCGGACATTTACCTTCCTGACGAGAGGTACATCGGGTGCCTTCAACGCTCACGAC